>NC_092237.1:18654597-18674597 GCF_036320965.1 Panulirus ornatus
GGCTGTAGTGTTTCATGATGTACTACGGCGCTAGACTGGGATTATTTTGGGAGTGTTTATATATATATATATATATATATATATATATATATATATATATATATATATATATATATATATATATATATATATATATATATATATATTTTTTTTTTTTTTTTTTTTATACTTTGTCGCTGTCTCCCGCGTTTGCGAGGTAGCGCAAGGAAACAGACGAAAGAAATGGCCCAACCCCCCCCCATACACATGTACATACACACGTCCACACACGCAAATATACATACCTACACAGCTTTCCATGGTTTACCCCAGACGCTTCACATGCCTTGATTCAATCCACTGACAGCACGTCAACCCCTGTATACCACATCGCTCCAATTCACTCTATTCCTTGCCCTCCTTTCACCCTCCTGCATGTTCAGGCCCCGATCACACAAAATCATTTTCACTCCATCTTTCCACCTCCAATTTGGTCTCCCTCTTCTCCTCGTTCCCTCCACCTCCGACACATATATCCTCTTGGTCAATCTTTCCTCACTCATTCTCTCCATGTGCCCAAACCATTTCAAAACACCCTCTTCTGCTCTCTCAACCACGCTCTTTTTATTTCCACACATCTCTCTTACCCTTACGTTACTTACTCGATCAAACCACCTCACACCACACATTGTCCTCAAACATCTCATTTCCAGCACATCCATCCTCCTGCGCACAACTCTATCCATAGCCCACGCCTCGCAACCATACAACATTGTTGGAACCACTATTCCTTCAAACATACCCATTTTTGCTTTCCGGGATAATGTTCTCGACTTCCACACATTTTTCAAGGCTCCCAAAATTTTCGCCCCCTCCCCCACCCTATGATCCACTTCCGCTTCCATGGTTCCATCCGCTGACAGATCCACTCCCAGATATCTAAAACACTTCACTTCCTCCAGTTTTTCTCCATTCAAACTCACCTCCCAATTGACTTGACCCTCAACCCTACTGTACCTAATAACCTTGCTCTTATTCACATTTACTCTTAACTTTCTTCTTCCACACACTTTACCAAACTCCGTCACCAGCTTCTGCAGTTTCTCACATGAATCCGCCACCAGCGCTGTATCATCAGCGAACAACAACTGACTCACTTCCCAAGCTCTCTCATCCCCAACAGACTTCATACTTGCCCCTCTTTCCAAGACTCTTGCATTTACCTCCCTAACAACCCCATCCATAAACAAATTAAACAACCATGGAGACATCACACACCCCTGCCGCAAACCTACATTCACTGAGAACCAATCACTTTCCTCTCTTCCTACACGTACACATGCCTTACATCCTCGATAAAAACTTTTCACTGCTTCTAACAACTTGCCTCCCACACCATATATTCTTAATACCTTCCACAGAGCATCTCTATCAACTCTATCATATGCCTTCTCCAGATCCATAAATGCTACATACAAATCCATTTGCTTTTCTAAGTATTTCTCACATACATTCTTCAAAGCAAACACCTGATCCACACATCCTCTACCACTTCTGAAACCACACTGCTCTTCCCCAATCTGATGCTCTGTACATGCCTTCATCCTCTCAATCAATACCCTCCCATATAATTTACCAGGAATACTCAACAAACTTATACCTCTGTAATTTGAGCACTCACTCTTATCCCCTTTGCCTTTGTACAATGGCACTATGCACGCATTCCGCCAATCCTCAGGCACCTCACCATGAGTCATACATACATTAAATAACCTTACCAACCAGTCAACAATACAGTCACCCCCTTTTTTAATAAATTCCACTGCAATACCATCCAAACCTGCTGCCTTGCCGGCTTTCATCTTCCGCAAAGCTTTTACTACCTCTTCTCTGTTTACCAAATCATTTTCCCTATATATATATATATATATATATATATATATATATATATATATATATATATATATATATTATTGCGTGACAGCTGGAGACTGAGTATGAACGAATGTGGCCTTTGTTGTCTTTTCCTAGCGCTACCTCGCACACATGAGGGGGGAGGGGGATGGTATTCCATGTGTGGCGAGGTGGCGATAGGAATGAATAGGGGCAGGCAGTGTGAATTGTGTGCATGGGTATATATGTATGTGTCTGTGTGTGTATATATATGTGTACATTGAGATGTATAGGTATGTATATTTGCGTGTGTGGGCGTGTGTGTGTGTACATTGTGTATGGGGGTGGGTTGTGCCATTTCTCTCGTCTGTTTCCTTGCGCTACCTCGCAAACGCGGGAGACAGCGACAAAGCAAATATATATGGCAATCGATAATTTCCCTGATATATATATATATATATATATATATATATATATATATATATATATATATATATATATATATATATATAGTGTTTTTTTCTTTTACGCTATTCGCCATTTCCCGCGTTAGCGAGGTAGCGTTAAGAACAGAGGACTGGGCCTTTTTTGGAATATCCTCACCTGGCCCCCTCTGTTCCTTCTTTTGGAAAAAGAAAAAGAAACGAGAGGGGAGGATTTCCAGCCCCCCGCTCCCTTCCCTTTTAGTCGCCTTCTACGACACGCAGGGAATACGTGGGAAGTATTCTTAATCCCCTATCCCCAGGGATAATATATATATATATATATATATATATATATATATATATATATATATATATATATATATATATATATATATATATATATATATATATATATATATATATATATATATATATATATATATATATCAGGGAAATTATCGCTTGGAGAATAATAGTTGCTGTTTTGTTCTAAAAATTTAGACCAATTAGGGTGAGTGGCCTCCCTGAAACGAAGGAGCTGGAGGTTATGAGGCTGTCTGCTGGGATGGCAATTGAGTGAGGTTTTTCTCTCTCATTCCTCTATTTTTCGGTGAGATTTTCCCACGTTATTATGAGAGAGTGATTGGTTTTGCGTATGCTCTCCTCTCCCTGATGGGGTTTGAGATGAGGGCATACGTAAGGGGAGCATGAGAATAGATGGGGATTTAGGGATGGATAAAGGTATAGGGGAATAGAAGAGGAGGGATGAGGGAATAAAGTATCATAGGATATAGAGGGTTAGTTGGGTTATATCGTAATCAGAGAGGGATTACGTATCATGTAAGAGGGAAGGGTAGTAATGTCAAGCTGGTGGTTGTATATATACACACCTGGTGCTGGGCACGTTATGGGGAGAGAGGGAGCCAGGCAACAGTAGTAGTGCGAGGGGCGGGACTGAGAACATTACATTCTGGAAACGTGATTTCAAGTGGGCCATTATGTCTCGGGAAGCGGCGGAATGACTTCAGCTAAAGCAGCTCTGTCCTCATTAGCGAAGTGGCGGGCTGCCGTAATGCTAGCCATCACCTTCAGACTTGACAGCCGTAAAAAAGAGGTTGTGTTAGATGGCGTTGTCCTTACAAGAGGATTGAAGACTGACTGAGATGGTGTTCGCTGTAGGATTCATGGGTACAAGAGTTTGGATGCTAGGAACGCTTCGCTAAGTCGTGTAATCTTGTTTTCATTTGATGGTGAACGATGCCATAAACCCCATACGGTCCCAGGCAGCTGTTGCTCAGCTCTTAGGGTGGAGCGCCATTTGTCACTTAATGGCGATGTGATCGTGTTTATTGCATTTGAAACCTGATTTATGGTGTTCATCAAGTGTTATAGTCCACCCAGGTATTATTCTCCCGCGAACGCCTTAGCTGGAAGATTCCCAGCGTTATATTCCCTCAGACACTAAGTCTCGTTTAAAGACTATTTTCATATCATTCTGGGCGTTTTAGACACCCATTAAAGCATACCGCACACTTGTGATATCTGTAGCAGTATTTCACCTTTTCATTTCCTCTTGTTCATCTATTCACAGCATACGTAGCTCGTGAGTAAACGTTTTACCTCGGATGATGCAAAAATACTTTTTGTTCAACAGGTTTGTTATCATATGGAACGGTTTGTCAGTTCGAGTGGTTGAAAGCAATACTATAGATATGTTTCAGAATACACTTGATAGATACCTCGCTTCAAGTCAACAGCTTTCACAGTCACAATGAAAATTTACAAATTATTCTCTTTGAATCATCTGTATGCCTTATGAATTTTACTCTACACTAATGTGCGAGTTTCTAATCTTTTTCACTATCACACACAGCCTCGAAAGGATCCCATGGTCAGTTCCTGTCCGAATTCCTTTATATTCCTTTGCATTCTTCTGTTTTCATTGCTGTACACAGTATAATATTTTCACCCAAAAGTTTTCCTATTTCAGTATTCTTTTGTCGTTTTTCATTTGTTTCTCATATTGAGATCAAAAGTTTTAATCTTCACGAGGATCCACTACCATGTGATTTTTCCTTTGTTTACAGGTGCTACATGAAGGACATAAAATATAAAGGAATATTCATCCGTTCTCGTCCTCGAGGGAAACTTATGGGTCAAGACACTCACATAAATAATATTTATATTTATTGACTATTGATAAAAATCCACAACTCCACACCGATGATCGCGTTAGAAATGATGTTGTAAATGCGAGGTGGAACGGGAGGAACAGAGAAGCAGGGAATGGTTGTCTGAGGGAATCTACGTGTCCGAAGTAGGAGTAGAGGGGAAGGGTATTTCGAAGTGACGGAAGGATAATGAGTAAAAGACTTTGAGGTATTGTTACGTAAAAGCAAGTACTTCATCAGGGTGAGTGGCGGGCGTGGGATAGAGAAAATGTATCTATATGGTATACGAGAATTGACGAGTTACCAATGAGCTAAACCATGTCATGTTAGACAAACAAGAAGAAACTGGAGAACAGTTTCTGGTGCATGGCTGTAAATGTGGACCCTGTGTTTGGTGCATTATATGTGACAGCTTGAACGGTGGACAGACAGAATAAAGCCGATGTCTGTCATTGCGTGGCGAATATGTATGAATATATATATATATATATATATATATATATATATATATATATATATATATATATATATATATATATATATATATATATATATATATATATATATATATATATATATATATATATATATATATGTATATATATAGATATATATATATATATATATATATATATATATATATATATATATATATATATATATATATATATATATATATATATATATATATATATATATATATATATAGATATATATAGATATATATAGATATATATATATATATATATATATATATATATATATATATATATATATATATATATATATATATATATATATATATATATATATATATATATATATATATATATATATATATATATATATATATATATATATATATAGATAGATAGATATTGATATATATATATATATATATATATATATATATATATATATATATATATATATATATATATATATATATATATATATATGTATATATATATATATATATATATATATATATATTTATTTTCTTTTTATTTGCTTTGTCGCTGTCTCCCGCGTTTGCGAGGTAGCGCAAGGAAACAGACGAAAGAAATGGCCCAACCCACCCCCATACACATGTATATACATACACGTCCACACACAAAAATATACATACCTATACATCTCAATGTACACATATATATACACACACAGACGCATACATATATACACATGCACACAATTCACGCTGTCTGCCTTTATTCATTCCCATCGCCACCTCGCCACACATGGAATAACATCCCCCTCCCCCCTCATGTGTGCGAGGTAGCGCTAGGAAAAGACAACAAAGGCCACATTCGTTCACACTTAGTCTCTAGCTGTCATGCAATAATGCCCGAAACCACAGCTCCCTTTCCACATCCAGGCCCCAGAGAACTTTCCATGGTTTACCCCAGACGTTTCACGTTCCCTGATTCAATCCATTGACAGCACGTCGACCCAGGTATACCACATCGATCCAATTCACTCTATTCCTTGCCCGCCTTTCACCCTCCTGCATGTTCAGGCCCCGATCACTCAAAACCTTTTTTACTATATCTATCCACCTCCAATTTGGTCTCCCACTTCTCCTCGTTCCCTCCACCTCCGACACATATATCCTCTTGGTTAATCTTTCCTCACTCATTCTCTCCATGTGCCCAAACCATTTCAAAACACCCTCTTCTGCTCTCTCAACCACGCTCTTTTTATTTCCACACATCTCTCTTACCCTTACATTACTTACTCGATCAAAACACCTCACACCACATATTGTCCTTAAACATCTCATTTCCAGCACATCCACCCTCCTGGGCACACCTCTATCCATAGCCCACGCCTCGCAACCATACAACATTGTTGGAACCACTATTCCTTCAAACATACCCATTTTTGCTTTCGGAGATAATGTTCTCGACTTCCAAGCATTCTTCAAGGCTCCCAGAATTCTCGCCCCCTCCCCCACCCTATGATTAATTTCCGCTTCCATGGTTCCATCCGCTGCCAGATCCACTCCCAGATATCTAAAACAATTTACTTCCTCCAGTTTTTCTCTATTCAAACTTACCTCCCAATTGACTTGACCCTCAACCCTACTGTACCTAAAAACATTGCTCTTATTCACATTTACTCTTAACTTTCTTCTTTCACACACTTTACCAAACTCAGTCACCAGCTTCTGCAGTTTCTCACATGAATCAGCCACCAGCACTGTATCATAAGCGAACAACAACTAACTCACTTCCCAATCTCTCTCATCCACAACAGACTGCATACTTGCCCCTCTTTCCAAAACTCTTGCATTCACCTCCCTAACAACCCCATCCATAAACAAATTAAACATCCATGGAGACATCACACACCCCTGCCGCAAACCTACATTCACTGAGAACCAATCACTTTCCTCTCTTCCTACACGTACAAATGCCTTACATCCTCGATAAAAGACTTTTCACTGCTTCTAACAACTTGCCTCCCACAACATATATTCTTAGTACCTTCCACAGAGCATCTCTATCAACTCTATCATATGCCTTCTCACATACATTCTTCAAATCAAACACCTGATCCACATATCCTCTACCACCTCTGAAACCACACTGCTCTTCCCCAATCTGATGCTTTGTGCATGCCTTCACCCTCTCAATCAATACCCTCCCATATAATTTACCAGGAATACTCAACAAACTTATACCTCTGTGATTTGAGCACTCACTCTTATCCCCTTTGCCCTTGTACAATGGCACTATGCACGCATTCCGCCAATCCTCAGGCACTTCACCATGAATCATGCATACATCAGATAACCTTACCAACCAGTCAACAATATAGTCACCCCCATTTTTAATAGATTCCACTGCAATACCATCCAAACCTGCTGCCTTGCCGGCTTTTATCTTCCGCAAAGCTTTTACTACCTCTTCCCTATTTACCAAATCATTTTCCCTAACCCTCTCACTTTGAACACCACCTCGACCAAAACACCCTATATCTGCCACTCTATCATCAAACACATTCAAGACACCTTCAAAATTCTCACTCCATCGCCTTCTCACATCACCACTACTTGTTATCACCTTCCCATTAGCCCCCTTCACTGAAGTTCCCATTTGCTCCCTTGTCTTACTCACTTTATTTACCGCCTACAAAAAACATCATTTTATTCTCCCTAAAATTTAATGATACTCTCTCACCCCAACTCTCATTTGCCCTCTTTTTCACCTCTTACACCTTTCTCTTGACCTCCTGTCTCTTTCTTTTATACATCTCACACTCATTTGCAATTTTTCCCGGCAAAAATCGTCCAAATGCCTCTCTCTTCTCTTTCACTAACTATCTTACTTCTTCATCCCACCACTCACTACCCTTTCTAATCAACCCACCTCCCACTCTTCTCATGCCACAAGCATCTTTTGCGCAAGCCATCACTGCTTCCCTAAATACATCCCATTCCTCCCCCACTCCCCTTACCTCCTTTGTTCTCACCTTTTTCCATTCTGTACTCAGTCTCTCCTGGTTCTTCCTCACACATGTTTCCTTCCCAAATTCACTTACTCTCACCACCCTCTTCACCCCAACATTCTCTCTTCTTTTCTGAAAACCCCCACAAATCTTCACCTTCACCTCCACAAGATAATGATCAGACATCCCTCCAGTTGCACCTCTCAGCACATTAACATTATATATATATATATATATATATATATATATATATATATATATATATATATATATATATATATATATATATATATATATATATATATATATATATATATATATATAAATATATATATTTATATATATAAATATATATATATATATATGAAAGCCGGCAAGGCAGCAGGTTTGGATGGTATTGCAGTGGAATTTATTAAAAAAGGGGGTGACTGTATTGTTGACTGGTTGGTAAGGTTATTTAATGTATGTATGACTCATGGTGAGGTGCCTGAGGATTGGCGGAATGCGTGCATAGTGCCATTGTACAAAGGCAAAGGGGATAAGAGTGAATGCTCAAATTACAGAGGTATAAGTTTGTTGAGTATTCCTGGTAAATTATATGGGAGGGTATTGATCGAGAGGGTGAAGGCATGTACAGAGCATCAGATTGGGGAAGAGCAGTGCGGTTTCAGAAGTGGTAGAGGATGTGTGGATCAGGTGTTTGCTTTGAAGAATGTATGTGAGAAATACTTAGAAAAGCAAATGGATTTGTATGTAGCATTTATGGATCTGGAGAAGGCATATGATAGAGTTGATAGAGATGCTCTGTGGAAGGTATTAAGAATATATGGTGTGGGAGGCAAGTTGTTAGAAGCAGTGAAAAGTTTTTATCGAGGATGTAAGGCATGTGTACGTGTAGGAAGAGAGGAAAGTGATTGGTTCTCAGTGAATGTAGGTTTGCGGCAGGGGTGTGTGATGTCTCCATGGTTGTTTAATTTGTTTATGGATGGGGTTGTAAGGGAGGTAAATGCAAGAGTCCTGGAAAGAGGGGCAAGTATGAAGTCTGTTGGGGATGAGAGAGCTTGGGAAGTGAGTTAGTTGTTGTTCGCTGATGATACAGCGCTGGTGGCTGATTCATGTGAGAAACTGCAGAAGCTGGTGACTGAGTTTGGTAAAGTGTGTGGAAGAAGAAAGTTGAGAGTAAATGTGAATAAGAGCAAGGTTATTAGGTACAGTAGGGGTGAGGGTCAAGTCAATTGGGAGGTGAGTTTGAATGGAGAAAAACTGGAGGAAGTGAAGTGTTTTAGATATCTGGGAGTGGATCTGTCAGCGGATGGAACCATGGAAGCGGAAGTGGATCATAGGGTGGGGGAGGGGGCGAAAATTTTGGGAGCCTTGAAAAATGTGTGGAAGTCGAGAACATTATCTCGGAAAGCGAAAATGGGTATGTTTGAGGGAATAGTGGTTCCAACAATGTTGTATGGTTGCGAGGCGTGGGCTATGGATAGAGATGTGCGCAGGAGGATGGATGTGCTGGAAATGAGATGTTTGAGGACAATGTGTGGTGTGAGGTGGTTTGATCGAGTAAGTAACGTAAGGGTAAGAGAGATGTGTGGAAATAAAAAGAGCGTGGTTGAGAGAGCAGAAGAGGGTGTTTTGAAATGGTTTGGGCACATGGAGAGAATGAGTGAGGAGAGATTGACCAAGAGGATATATGTGTCGGAGGTGGAGGGAACGAGGAGAAGAGGGAGACCAAATTGGAGGTGGAAAGATGGAGTGAAAAAGATTTTGTGTGATCGGGGCCTGAACATGCAGGAGGGTGAAAGGAGGGCAAGGAATAGAGTGAATTGGAGTCATGTGGTATACAGGGGTTGACGTGCTGTCAGTGGATTGAATCAAGGCATGTGAAGCGTCTGGGGTAAACCATGGAAAGCTGTGTAGGTATGTATATTTGCGTGTGTGGACGTGTGTATGTACATGTGTATGTGGGGGGGGGGGGGTTGGGCCATTTCTTTCGTCTGTTTCCTTGCGCTACCTCGCAAACGCGGGAGACAGCGACAAAGTATAAAAAAAAAAAAAAAATAAATATATATATTTATATATATATATATATATATATATATATATATATATATATATATATATATATATATATATATATATTCATTTGAATAAAGGCAGACAGTGTGAATTGTGTGCATGGGTATATATGTATGTGTCTGTGTGTGCATATATATGTGTACATTGAGATGTATACGTGTGTATATTTGCGTGTGTGGACGTGTATGTATATACATGTGTATTGGGGTGGGTTGGGCCATTTTCTTTCGTCTGTTTCCTTGCGCTACCTCGCAAACGCGGGAGACAGCGACAAAGAAAAAAGAAAAAAAAAAAAAAAAATATATATATATATATATATATATATATATATATATATATATATATATATATATATATATATATATATATATATATATATATATATATATATATATATATATATATATATATATGCATAAGTTTAGCATATACAGAAAACCCACCAATGTATGCTCATATATCCATTATTACTCATGTCAACATGAGAGAGTTAAATTATCATCATTTCAATCTATGTTCCTTAGGGCATTACGTATTTGCAGTCCAGAGTTTATTGATGATGAGTTTGAGAAGATATATTCTATTGGATCTAAGTTAAAGTACCGTAGATCTTTCATTGATAAATCCCTAAAGTTAGGAAAGAAATCATTTCATAGAGTTGAGCCCAAACCTCCCATTGTCACCAAGAATCTTTTAGTTCTCCCTTTTAATAATAATTTCACTTTACTTTCCCATGTTGCTTAGATCCTTTAATGTAAATGTTTCCTTCAGCAACAATCATACTATAAAGAATATCTTAATCAGGAATTCACCAGAAAATTCTCTTGGATGCATCTATAAAGTGTCATGTGGAAATTGTGATAGATTTTATGTTGGTCAGACTGGTAAGGATCTTTCTTTTAGACTTAAACAGCATATATATAGTAAAGAACGGGACAAGAATCAAATGCCTTGTTTAACTACGTTAAAAGTTATGATCATTGTATTGACTGAAGTAATGCCATCTCAGTTATTAACTCTATTACCAAGAGAAATATCACTGAATCTTCTATTATTAAATACATAAAGAATTATAATCTTAATATCAGTGATAGTCTATACAAATTAGATAAGTTATTATTGATAAAATTTGTAAACTGATAACTTTATGAACGCTCGTTGTATGTTTTGGACAATCACATGTACCAAATGGCGTCCTAGCTTCGTCTCTTCGATGTATATCAACTGACTTATATTTCTCTCTTGTGTCTCCCCTGATGATGTGATTATTACACGAAAGTGCACTTGGGAACTTATCGTGTTTCATTTTCCCAGTAGACTCATAGGAATATATAAATGTATATATATATATATATATATATATATATATATATATATATATATATATATATATATATATATATATACATATATATATATATATATATATATATATAAATATATATATATATATATATATATATATATATATATATATATATATATATATATATATATATATATATATATATATATATATATATATATATATATATATATATATATATATATATATATATATATATATATATATATATATAAATGGTGTATGAATATATGTGTGTGTGTGTGTGTGTGTGTGTGTGTGTGTGTGTGTGTGTGTGTGATCGGTACCTGAACTATTCGCATCTCCCTCCTAGAATGTATTAAAGCAAATCATTGCTGGAAATATTCGTAAAGTAAAGAAGTTTTCATAAAGAGAAATATTAAGTTTTCAAACACTAGCATGACAAGATCATGAGCCAAAATCATCTGATCAACAGACACCTAAATTATATTACAAAAGTAAACTTTATTAAGCAAACAATAACTTATATTTGCAATCCGAAGCTTCAGGCAATTTCTGACGATTTGACGTTTGGAATCTGATTTGAATAAATTAAATGAACACGTTTGACTGCAGCCTATGCTGCCGGAATATTGCTTTACTTCAGCAGACCCACAGGACTAAGACTTCCAGTTATATTTTCTTTTCTTTTGTTGTTACTATCCTCAGTTCCTCTCTCTTACGGTTACATGTCCCAGTTCTTCTCTCTTAGTGTTACTAGCCTCAGTTCTTCTCTCTTATTGATACTAGCCTCAGTCATATGCTCTTACTTATCTTCGTGTTTCTTCCTTCCTCTTACGGTGACCGACATAGCATACGCAAAACATGACCCTGATGAAGGCATCTCTGGTGAACAAATTGTATGAAAAGGGAATTCACATCACTAAAGTACCCATTAATGAAACCTTCACATATATGAGGAGGAAATTGCCCAATCTCAACCTTAACCTGCCCCTCCAGATAAAAACTTTCATTGACTTAGTTGAGTTTTGTGTTTTTGATAATGTTTTCCGAGATGATGAAAATAATCTTTATAGGCCGAAATTTGGTGATGCCATGGGAAACGCTCTTGATTCGATTCTTAATAACTTATTTATGGAATATTTTGAGACTGAAAGTTTAACTTCATTCAAAATTATCCGAAAGTCTGATTTAGATACGTGGATGGTGTTTGGTCCCTGTAGCCATCCTCCCAAGATTGTGATGTTTTCTTTAATGAATGAAAAAAATCCAACCCACCATCAAATTCAAGATGGAATGGGAAAAAGAAGGTAAACTGCCCTTTCTTGATGTGTTGAAAAATAGAGAATCTGATCATTTGTCCTTTAAAGTATACAGGAAGCCTACTAACTCTGAGAGCTATAGTCATCATTTCTCAGTACATGGTTCTTCTATATATATATATATATCTGTAGTTATGTCTACGTTTTTAAGAGCACCACAGATATGTGATCCCATTGGACTGGTAAATAAATGTAGTTATATGAGACGTACCTCTAGACAGTTATGTTATCCCAACAATCTGCAAACAAAGCATAATGGGAAGCTAGGAAGACATTTTATGCTTCCTGTAACAAAAAATGTGACAAATGTGAATGTCAAAAAGTTTAATGTTGCCCAATTTTTCCAACTTCGCTAATCTAAGACATGTTCTAAGAAACAGTGATGTAATATTGTTTTCCAGTACAACAACACTATCAGTAAGACCTTGATCAATAGTAGGCCAGATCATGCAACAATTGGGAGTGTTTACGCAGTCAAATACAAGGCATGTAAAGATATTCATATAGGCCAGACATGGAAGCCTAACGCAGAGGTTGTTGTTATTGGCACTGTCATGCAGTACGCAGGAATGACCACAAAAATGCGATCGCTAAACATTGTCATGATGATCACCACATAGATCTTGAAAATCCCGTTATTCTATACCGCTCTGCTGATTATGCCGCACGCAACATCACCAAATCTGTCGTAACTGCTCATACTAAGAACTTAAATTGTCCGAGGCAATTTTAAACCCCAACCTATCATTCACCAAATGATTATGAGAAAACTGACAAAACAATAAACCATAAAAAAAAGTTGTTCAAGACACATCCAGACACCCAGGTCAACCCCCGCCACGAGACCCCCCCACCACCAACCACTCTCCCTTACAACGGTTACTGCCAGACAAAGCGGACAGTTGTTGGTCTAGAGATTGGTGCTGGAAGGCGGGACTCAAGTGTATTGTCGGGGTTTGAATAACTCTGTTATGTACTGGCACATGATGAGGTGGATTGCCTCCTCCGCGAAACATGTCGTGCGATTTCACCTTCATATATATATATATATATATATATATATATATATATATATATATATATATATATATATATATATATATATTCATATCCCTGGGGATAGGGGTGAAAGAATACTTCCCACGCATTCCTCGCGTGTCGTGGAAGGCGACTAGAAGGGATGGGAGCGGGGGGCCAGAAATCCTCCCCTCCTTGTATTTTTAACTTTCTAAAATGGTAAACAGAATAAGGAGTCAGGCGGGGAGTGCTCATCCTCCTCGAAGGCTCAAACTGGGGTGTCTAAATGTGTGTGGATGTAACCAAGATGTGAAAAAAGGAGAGATAGGTAGTATGTTTGAGGAAAGGAACCTGGATGTTTTGGCTCTGAGTGAAACGAAGCTCAAGGGAAAAGGGGAAGAGTAGCAGTACTCCTGAAACAGGAGTTGTGGGAGTATGTGATAGAATGTAAGAAAGTAAATTCTCGATTAATATGGGTAAAACTGAAAGTTGATGGAGAAAGATGGGTGATTATTGGTGCATATGCACCTGGGCATGAGAAGAAAGATCATGAGAGGCAAATGTTTTGGGAGCAGCTGAATGAGTGTGTTAGTGGTTTTGATGCACGAGACCGGGTTATAGAGATGGGTGATTTGAAAGCAAAGGTGAGTAATGTGGCAGTTGAGGGAATAATTGGTATACATGGGGTGTTCAGTGTTGTAAATGGAAATGGTGAAGAGCTTGTAGATTTATGTGCTGAAAAAGGACTGGTGATTGGGAATACCTGGTTTAAAAAGCGAGATATACATAAGTATACGTATGTAAGTAGGAGAGATGGCCAGAGAGCGTTATTGGATTACGTGTTAATTGACAGGGGCGCAAAAGAGAGACTTTTGGATGTTAATATGCTGAGAGGTGCAACTGGAGGGATGTCTGATCATTATCTTGTGGAGGCTAAGGTGAAGATTTGTATGGATTTTCAGAAAAGAAGAGTGAATGTTGGGGTGAAGAGGGTGGTGAGAGTAAGTGAGCTTGGGAAGGAGACTTGTGTGAGGAAGTACCAGGAGAGACTGAGTACAGAATGGAAAAAGGTGAGAACATTGGAAGTAAGGGGAGTGGGGAGGAATGGGATGTACTTAGGGAATCAATGATGGATTGCGCAAAAGATGCTTGTGGCATGAGAAGAGTGGGAGGTGGGTTGATTAGAAAGGGTAGTGAGTGGTGGGATGAAGAAGTAAGATTATTAGTGAAAGAGAAGAGAGAGGCATTTGGACGATTTTTAAGGGGAAGAAATGCAATTGAGTGGGAGATGTATGAAAGAAAGAGACAGGAGGTCAAGAGAAAGGTGCAAGAGGTGAAAAAGAGGGCAAATGTGAGTTGGGGTGAGAGAGTATCATTAAATTTTAGGGAGAATAAAAAGATGTTTTGGAAGGAGGTAAATAAAGTGCGTAAGACGAGGGAGCAAATGGGAACTTCAGTGAAGGGCGCAAATGGGGAGGTGATAACAAGTAGTGGTGATGTGAGAAGGAGATGGAGTGAGTATTTTGAAGGTTTGTTGAATGTGTTTGATGATAGAGTGGCAGATATAGGGTGTTTTGGTCGAGGTGGTGTGCAAAGTGAGAGGGTTAGGGAAAATGATTTGGTAAACAGAGAAGAGGTAGTAAAAGCTTTGCGGAAGATGAAAGCCGGCAAGGCAGCAGGTTTGGATGGTATTGCGTGGAATTTATTAAAAAAGGGGGTGACTGTATTGTTGACTGGTTGGTAAGGTTATTTAATGTATGTATGACTCATGGTGAAGTGCCTGAGGATTGGCGGAATGCGTGCATAGTGCCATTGTACAAAGGCAAAGGGGATAAGAGTGAGTGCTCAAATCACAGAGGTATAAGTTTGTTGAGTATTCCTGGTAAATTATATGGGAGGGTATTGATTGAGAGGGTGAAGGCATGTACAGAGCATCAGATTGGGGAAGAGCAGTGTGGTTTCAGAAGTGGTAGAGGATGTGTGGATCAGGTGTTTGCTTTGAAGAATGTATGTGAGAAATACTTAGAAAAGCAAATGGATTTGTATGTAGCAGTTATGGATCTGGAGAAGGCATATGATAGAGTTGATAGAGATGCTCTGTGGAAGGTATTAAAAATATATGGTGTGGGAAACAAGTTGTTAGAAGCAGTGAAAAGTTTTTATCGATGATGTAAGGCATGTGTACGTGTAGGAAGAGAGGAAAGTGATTGGTTCTCAGTGAATGTAGGTTTGCGGCAGGGGTGTGTGATGTCTCCATGGTTGTTTAATTTGTTTATGGATGGGGTTGTTAGGGAGGTGAATGCAAGAGTTTTGGAAAGAGGGGCAAGTATGAAGTCTGTTGGGGATGAGAGAGCTTGGGAAGTGAGTCAGTTGTTGTTCGCTGATGATACAGCGCTGGTGGCTGATTCATGTGAGAAACTGCCGAAGCTGGTGACTGAGTTTGGTAAAGTGTGTGAAAGAAGAAAGTTAAGAGTAAATGTGAACAAGAGCAAGGTTATTAGGTACAGTAGGGTTGAGGGTCAAGTCAATTGGGAGGTAAGTTTAAATGGAGAAAAACTGGAGGAAGTAAAGTGTTTTAGATATCTGGGAGTAGATCTGGCAGCGGATGGAACCATGGAAGCGGAAGTGAATCATAGGGTGGGGGAGGGGGCGAAAATCCTGGGAGCCTTGAAGAATGTGTGGAAGTCGAGAACATTATCTCGGAAATCTAAAATGGGTATGTTTGAAGGAATAGTGGTTCCAACAATGTTGTATGGTTGCGAGGCGTGGGCTATGGATAGAGTTGTGCGTAGGAGGGTGGATGTGCTGGAAATGAGATGTTTGAGGACAATGTGTGGTGTGAGGTGGTTTGATCGAGTAAGTAATGTAAGGGTAAGAGAGATGTGTGGAAATAAAAAGAGCGTGGTTGAGAGAGCAGAAGAGGGTGTTTTGAAATGGTTTGGGCACATGGAGAGAATGAGTGAGGAAAGATTGACCAAGAGGATATATGTGTCGGAGGTGGAGGGAACGAGAAGTGGGAGACCAAATTGGAGGTGGAAAGATGGAGTGAAAAAGATTTTGCGTGATCGGGGCCTAAACATGCAGGAGGGTGAAAGGAGGGCAAGGAATAGAGTGAATTGGATCGATGTGGTATACCGGGGCTGACGTGCTGTCAGTGGATTGAATCAGGGCATATGAAGCGTCTGGGGTAAACCATGGAAAGTTCTGTGGTGCCTGGATGTGGAAAGGGAGCTGTGGTTTCGGGCATTATTGCATGACAGCGTGAACGAGTGTGAACGAATGTGGCCTTTGTTGTCTTTTCCTAGTGCTACCTCGCACACATGAGGGGGGAGGGGGATGGTATTCCTTGTGTGGCGAAGTGGCGATGGGAATGAATAAAGGCAGTGTGAATTGTGTGCATGGGTATATGTATGTGTGTCTGTGTATGTATACATATGTGTACATTGAGATGTATAGGTATGTATATTTGCGTGTGTGGACGTGTATGTATATACATTGTGTATGGGGGTGGGTTGGGCCATTTCTTTCGTCTGTTTCCTTGTGCTACCTCGCAGACGCGGGAGACAGCGACAAAGCAAAAAAAAAAAATCATTGGACACTTTCCTGATTCTGTTAATGACCACTTTCTTTCTTTCATTATTTGCTACTTATCTGTCACTATTACTTTGTATTTTTCACTTGTTTATCTTCATATCGCTGGTCTCTCCCTCTCTCTCTTCACGGGTTTAATGTTCGAGTAATTCCTGCTTACCACACGGCACTCCCCTGACTGTACTATTAAGCTAATAATGGTTGATAATGGTGTGTACACTTCCTAGCTACTTTCTTTGCTGTGAAGATCAATTTGGGTTTGTAAAATCTTTTTGATAAATGGTCTGAACGAATTCTAAGATCAATCAACTGTATCAGTTTATTCGTCTTTTATAAAGCAATGTTTTACTGAGATTAGATAATCGTTATAGACTGAAATAAATTGAGTTTACTGGTAAAGCCTTGTACTGAATGAGTAGATCAGGAAGAAAACAGATTAGATTATAAGCTGAAGGTTGAAAATAGAACTGAAATTCAGGTTGACTATAATGCACACTTTTACCATCCTTTCCATCAGAAAAAGGCATCCACAATAAAGTCTGATTAGTTTGTAGATGATAAATGGAGTAATTAATGATCCTTTCTCAGTTGTTAAGGATAATTCGAAGACCACATATATAAATATAAATATATAGATTTGAAAACTTACAAAAGTTGAAAATAGGAAAAATACACATCATGCTTTTGTGTATGAAATACAAAAGGAATAAATGTTATATTGGAAATTCTTAGGTGGTAAGGGTAGTTATTTCGATAGTAACAACTAAAAGAAAGAAGAAAAGGACGAGATAAATGTATGTAGAGTAGCACAATACATAGGAGAAGATCTTATAGAAGATATATATATGGTTTTCATTTATTCACGACGCACACAGAGACCTTCGAGAGTTGGAAGTGAACTTTTGAAAAAAAGATAAGACCATTTTCAGAAGAGAAATGTAGAACAAAAAGACTCATTCCATTAGGTATCAATGAGACACCAGGGCTTCACGTCTTTTTGAAACACTAGTGGATGCGGAAATGATACGCTGAACGATAGATACGAGTGTAGGTTCGGGACATATAAGGATGTGATTCGGAACCACTTATCAGAATAAGGAGCAGCCGAGCGGCAATTTTGAAGACATACTGCCCATATAATACATCGGAGAATGGCTTCAGTAACCACTAAAAGCGATCGACGTGTAAGGGAAAAGTAGCAAGGACAGCAATTGGCAGAGAATTTGGAAAGGATTGGCTGAATATCAAACTTCATCATTATGCAAATTGATTCAACAAATTGTCTGAAATATATCTGTGATTTAGATGTCTTTCGGTTACGAGGTTGTCAAGGCAAAATACATCATATAATGAAATATGAAAAGCACAGGTGAGCCTCTGCAGGGATTTGTAAAGTAAGTAAAGACACAATTTGCCTATGGGCCAATATAAGTGAGGAAGGATATAGCAATAAGAAAATGTTTTCAGCCGAATGGGCTGGAACAGTTAAGCTGTGGCTAGGTATCTAATGATAGACTAAGCTGAAGGAGGTATGTTGGCCAGATGAAAAAGACCTCGTATACTGATGCGCAAATAAATGGCAAACCAGGCTGGAACGAGTGTTGGAAAGCTTAGCAATAACAGTAATGTGGTACCAGACTGAGGAGGAATGTTGACGAGGTGGGTGATTGAAATGATCGATGGCTGGCGAATGCGAAGGAGAATGTGGGATGGAAACAGGTCTACTACGAGGGTAAAGCACAGAGTAGAAGACAATGATGGGTAACTTGATGTGGGTGTGTTTGATGGGTCATGATGTGACGTGGGTACAATAGTGGCATTGGATCTTACCTGTGATACAACGCTGGTTTGGAGAACCGAGGAAAAGGAAATTGATCATAAACATTTGCAAATGTAGTTCACACTCTGTAACAGACGAACTAAAGGGAAAAAACCCGTACAAAAAGTAAAAGGAAAATAGAGTTGTTCGAAAGGATTTAAACACTTCAAAGGATTCAAAGGCTTTATACAATTAAGAAAAAAGAATTATGTTTTGATTTGCCAATGTTTCGATTTTCCTTTACCGTGGGAATGATATTCTAAAGACCCTACACTACGAAAGACAAAATATTTATGATGTTACATATGAACTAAGGATCTAAGAAATGGAACACCTTACGCATAGTCCTGAAGTTTAAAGAGTGTGAACACTAATAGTGATCAAGAGGTTGAAAATACGACCGAGATGGGTTGCGAAGATGCACACGTAAGAGCAAAAACTTCACTCCCCTTTCCAAATGGTGACCGTTAAAACATATATGGTTATAGGTGCTCATAAACTATGTCTTGACGCCCATCCTCTAATGGTTAACACATTTTTTTGTTCTCTCCACATAAGTCTAGGCATAGCAAACATGAAAATCCATTTGATCAACTGAGAGGCTTTTATAGACCATGAACTGTAGCTTCATCACACCAAAAGTGGAAAACTAAAACACTTTACGCCAACCTTCAAAATGATGGTCAAAAATGGTTAAACAGCTCCATAGATGTTTGGTAAATCAGAGTCACTCACAAAGGCTTCATATAAAGTCATTTCATATGTAGAAGCCTTTAAAGTCACATCACAGCACCCTCACACTATGCAAGCGACAAGAAATGTGCATCGTTGGTGAGCCAGTGCTGTGAAGCACTGGCTCACCCACAGCAAAATAACTCTGTATCTCCGAGAAAGTCTTCAGTCACCATACTGACTCTTAACAAG
>NC_092237.1:18684597-18689597 GCF_036320965.1 Panulirus ornatus
TCCTGTCTCTTTCTTTTATACTTCTCCCACTCAATTGCATTTTTTCCCTGCAAAAATCGTCCAAATGCCTCTCTCTTCTCTTTCACTAATACTCTTACTTCTTCATCCCACCACTCACTACCCTTTCTAAACAGCCCACCTCCCACTCTTCTCATGCCACAAGCATCTTTTGCGCAATCCATCACTGATTCCCTAAATACATCCCATTCCTCCCCCACTCCCCTTACTTCCATTGTTCTCACCTTTTTCCATTCTGTACACAGTCTCTCCTGATACTTCTTCACATAGGTTTCCTTCCCAAGCTCACTTACTCTCACCACCTTCTTCACCCCAACATTCACTCTTCTTTTCTGAAAACCCATACTAATATCTGGGAGTGGATCTGTCAGCGGATGGAACCATGGAAGCGGAAGTGGATCATAGGGTGGGGGAGGGGGCGAAAATTTTGGGAGCCTTGAAAAATGTGTGGAAGTCGAGAACATTATCCCGGAAAGCAAAAATGGGTATGTTTGAAGGAATAGTAGTTCCAACAATGTTGTATGGTTGCGAGGCGTGGGCTATGGATAGAGTTGTGCGCAGGAGGATGGATGTGCTGGAAATGAGATGTTTGAGGACAATGTGTGGTGTGAGGTGGTTTGATCGAGTAAGTAACGTAAGGGTAAGAGAGATGTGTGGAAATAAAAAGAGCGTGGTTGAGAGAGCAGAAGAGGGTGTTTTGAAATGGTTTGGGCACATGGAGAGAATGAGTGAAGAAAGATTGACCAAGAGGATATATGTGTCGGAGGTGGAGGGAACGAGGAGAAGAGGGAGACCAAATTGGAGGTGGAAAGATGGAGTGAAAAGGATTTTGTGTGATCGGGGCCTGAACATGCAGGAGGGTGAAAGGAGGGCAAGGAATAGAGTGAATTGGAGCGATGTGGTATACAGGGGTTGACGTGCTGTCAGTGGATTGAATCAAGGCATGTGAAGCGTCTGGGGTGAACCATGGAAAGCTGTGTAGGTGTGTATATTTGCGTGTGTGGACGTGTGTATGTACATGTGTATGGGGGGGTTGGGCCATTTCTTTCGTCTGTTTCCTTGCGCTACCTCGCAAACGCGGGAGACAGCGACAAAGTATAAAAAAAAAAAAAAAAAAAAAAAAAAAAAATATATATATATATATATATATATATATATATCTTTACATGTTTTGCATGATTTGGCCTAACATTCATTACATATTGTTGGGAGAATAGGGCAACAGTAAACATTTAGACATCCTATTTTGTTACATTTTTGATATAAAAAGCATAAAGTGTCTTGAAAACTTTCCAGTAAGCCTAAAGATACGTCTTATATGACTACATTCGTGAACCAGGGGTAAGGGATCACATATCCGTAGAGTTGTTAGAAATATAGACATAACTACACACATGTTTATAGAGGAGTTATGTACTGAGAAATAATGAATATAGCCCTCATAGCTGGTAGGCTTCCCGTATATCTTAACGGACAAATGATCAGATTCTCTAGTTATCAACACATCAAGATAGGGCAGTTTGTCTTCTTTTTCCCATTCAGTCTTGAGTTTGATGGTGGGTTGGATGTTGTTTAATTCATTAAAGAAAATATCAAAATTTTCGGAGGATGGTCTGAGGGACCACATATTATCCGCCTATCTAAACCAGACTTTCGGATGATTATTGAATGAAGTTAGAATTTCAGTTTCAAAATATTCCACAAATGAGTAACTAAGAATAGTACTAAGTTGATTTCCAACGGCGAGACCAAATTTCTGTCTATGAAAATCACCCCATCATCTTGGAAGACATTTTTGGAATTACAAAGCTCTACTAGGTCGATGAAAGTAATCATGAGCAGTGGGAAGACAAGACCGACATCAGGCTCTCCTGACGTAGGCGCTGATGGTGGAGTGCAGGTATCATCTGGAGCACTCACTTTCTCCATTCAGGCAGAGTCCTTTGTTATGAGCTTGTTGAATACTGCAGTCTTAAATCCTACGTTGTGTGTGGTGACGAGTATGTCCAAGAAGGGGAGGCGTCCGCCGGTGGCTTCTTCATACACGAAGTTACTTCCAGAGGCAGCGATAAAGAGCTGTCTGAGATCCTGCAGTTCCTGAAGGCCCTTGATACGAACGAAGATGTCGTCAACATATCGGCAGCATAGAGAGAGGCTAGGAACTCTGATTCGATGGTCCCCATGTAGAAATTAGCGAACAGGACTGCGAGGGGGCTGCCCATCGTTACAGCGTCGATCTACTGACACATTAAGCCACTCTAAATAACTCCCGCCTGACATGACAAGACCTGGACGAGAACACCAAGATCATCGACAGAGAACAAGACCCTCACCGTCTCTTGTTCCTTGAGGCAGTTTACATCACCACAAAACAACCGACAATAAACACAAGTCGAAGATTTTCAAATCCTTCCATCCTCAGAACTTCCCATAAGCCTTACCGACCAAGCAGCCAATAAGCGATCAACTTAGCCGATCAGCTCCACCCATCTGTCTCCACGCTATCAGCCAGGATCGTATATAAGTAACCACCCATGACAGAACCATCAGATCCAGCCTGAAGATGGAACAACTTTGCTGTAGAAATCAAAATAATGGTATGTTACCATTTTTAGATTGCATGATCCATAGAGATGGAAACAAATTTAGGTTTATGATATAAAGAAAATCTACCACTGTATGCATGTATATCCATATTACTCAGCTTAATATGACAAAGTTAAATTAACATCATTCCAGTTTATGTTCTTTAGGCCATTACATATGTGCAGTCCAGAGTTCACTGAGGATGAATTTTAGAAGATATATTCCAGTGGATCCAAGGTAAAGTATTCTAGATCTTTCACTAATAAATCCCTGAAGTTGGCAAAGAAATCATTTTATAAAGTTGAAACCAAATTTCTCCTTGACACTAAGAACCATTTAGTTCTCCATTTTAATGGTAGTTTTACTTTGCTTCCCATGTTGCTTAAATCCTTTAATGTGAATGTTGCCATCAGCAATAACAATACCATAAAGAATATCTTAATCGGGAACTCACATGAAAGTTCTGCAGGATGCACATATAAAGTACCATGTAGAAATTATGATGCGTTTTATGTTGAGCAGACTAGTAAGGATCTTTATGTTAGACTTAAGCAAAATTAATATAGTTATAAGAGCAAGACAAGAATCATATGCCTTGTTAAATCATGTTAGAAATCATGACTATTGTATTGACTGGAGGAATGCCATCTCAGTTATTACTCTAACTCCTGTACAACGAGAATTATCACTGAGTCTTCTATTATTAAATGCACAGAGAATCATAACATTCATGTTAGTAAAGGTCTATACTAATTGGATAGCTTTACTGTTGATAAAATCTGTAAATAGTTCCCCTTCTTGTTCACATACGTTTATGATACGCATGTTGCCAGACTGGAAGGCACCCTACATCTATTCTGGTAGTCATTTTTTTACCAAATGGCTTACTAGCTACATCTCTTCGTTATATATCAACTGACAATTATATTTCTTTTATGTATCTCCCCTGATGATGTGATTATTACACGAAAGTGCACTTGGGAACTTATCGTGTTTCATTTCCCCGTAGAATCATACGAGTATACTTGATCACGCGCTCAAATGTGATCCTTTCCAATATATATACATATATATATATATATATATATATATATATATATATATATATATATATATATATATATATATATATATATATATATATATATATATATATATATATATATATATACGAATAAAGTGTATATGAACGCGCACCTTCATAGAACATACAAAGCTCCAACAGCCAGGATCGAACCTGGGACCCTGGGTATTCGAGTACTTAGTATTTCGAATAGTTGTTTCCTATTGTACAGTCCCTTAGCCTAGCGGTTATATGCCTGCCTCTTGCACAAGGGGTCCCAGGTTCGATCCTGGCTGTTGGAGCTTTGTATGTTCTATGAAGGTGCGCGTTCATATACACTATATTCGTATTCATATAACTCCGCGTTGTACAGTCAGGTTCGGTAAAACGCTATCAGCTGGCTATGTGTTCTGTTCGGAAACAACCGATAGACCCCGTTGCTCACCATTGTGAGACGAAGGGTATTCGAGTACTTAGTATTTCGAATAGTTGTTTCCTACTATACAGTCCCTTAGCCTAGCGGTTACTTGCCTGCCTCTTGCACAAGGTGTCCCAGGTTCGATCCTGGCTGTTGGAGCTTTGTATGATATATATATATATATATATATATATATATATATATATATATATATATATATATATACATATATATACATATATATGTGTATATATATATATATTATATATATATATATATATATATATATATATATATATATATATATATATATAAATATATATATATATATATATATATATATTTATTTTATTTATTTATTATACTTTGTCGCTGTCTCCCGCGTTTGCGAGGTAGCGCAAGGAAACAGACGAAAGAAATGGCCCAACCCCCGCCCCTTACACATGTATATACATACGTCCACACACGCAAATATACATACCTACACAGCTTTCCATGGTTTACCCCAGACGCTTCACATGCCTTGATTCAATCCACTGACAGCACGTCAACCCCGGTATACCACATCGTTCCAATTCACTCTATTCCTTGCCCTCCTTTCACCCTCCTGCATGTTCAGGCCCCGATCACACAAAATCTTTTTCACTCCATCTTTCCACCTCCAATTTGGTCTCCCTCTTCTCCTCGTTCCCTCCACCTCCGACACATATATCCTCTTGCTCAATCTTTCCTCACTCATTCTCTCCATGTGCCCAAACCACTTCAAAACACCCTCTTCTGCTCTCTCAACCACGCTCTTTTTATTTCCACACATCTCTCTTACCCTTACGTTACTCACTCGATCAAACCACCTCACACCACACATTGTCCTCAAACATCTCATTTCCAGCACATCCATCCTCCTGCGCACAACTC
>NC_092237.1:18694597-18699597 GCF_036320965.1 Panulirus ornatus
CAGTGACTGACTTTGGAAGAATGAGTGAATGGAGAAAGTTGAGAGTAAATTTGAACAAGGGCAAGGTTATTTAATTTCAGCAGGCTTGATGAACAAGTTGATTGGGATATAAGTATGAATGAAGAAAAATTAAATTGTGAAGTATCATATACGTCTGGGAGTGGACTTGCCAGCGAATGGAATCATGGAAATGAGAGTGATTCATAAGGTAAGGGAGGGGGCGAAGATTTTTGGAGCGATGAAGAATGTGTGGAAAGAGAGAACGTTATCTGGCAGTGATAAAATGGGCATATTTGAAGGAATATTAGTCCTAGCAATCTCATTTGGATGCGAGGTATGGCATATAGAGAGCACTGGTCGAAGGACTGTGGGTGTATTGGAAATGAAATGTCTAAGTTAAGAAAGGATATCAGAGATTTGTGGTAACAATTCGTTTGATAAGTCATCATAACGCAGTGGTGTATCGTGCTACCTTCTCAACCACTGATCTCTCCCTAGTCAAGTTGCGGTATCATACTAACATTGATTAAGCCATGTCACCTGCTTTGAGTAAGTAAGCAAGAATCACTGTAACATTCTTCAACTTCAGGAATAATATACGCATGGTAAGTCAAGAGGTTGGAGCTCCAGTTTGTCTTTGGCATTGTCTTCATAACCAAATGTGAAAAGTGCATGTTGCTGGTGAATGGATGCACGACACATTCATGTTCATTCTAACTTATGAAATTCCTACAAAAGTTTAGTCTAGACTTATTAATCCTGCAAGGTACTTTTTCTACCCATTTTCCTGCCGGCGTGTGACGGAGGGAGTGGAGGGTGGGAAGAGAGCTTCTGCTTTGCTATCCTTTTCTCTGAATGCTTACAAGGGGCCCTTGTCGTTTTTCTTTTTTCTTACCGTTAAAGCCAGACCACCACGCTTGGACATTGGGTCTGTGCTCTCTCTCTCTCTCTCTCTCTCTCTCTCTCTCTCTCTCTCTCTCTCTCTCTCTCTCTCTCTCTCTCTCTCTCTCTCTCTCTCCATCTGTCTCTCACCTCAACAAAACATGATCCTCAGCAGAATAATTGCGAAAGCGTAAAGCTAAAATTTTTCTCTCCAAAACAATTTTCAGGATGAAAGAGCGGCATCATATGCCAGTTACCCTGCCACCGCCACCACGTAGCCACCAACCTCCATGTTATGTATCCGACGTATTCTGCGATTCCGTTCTAAGTCGCATTTTTTCAAAGGCAGACGAAAATGGAACCTAATAGGTTTTACATTTTTTTGCTTCACGTGCGGGGGATTACGCATGTCATCTCTCTCTCTCTCTCTCTCTCTCTCTCTCTCTCTCTCTCTCTCTCTCTCTCTCTCTCTCTCTCTCTCTCTCTCTCTCTCTCTCTACTCCCCTCATATTCGCTTTTACTGGCATGTGGGAGATACTGAGGCATACTTTTTCTTTGACTTGTTTCCAGGAATTATATATAGATTTCAATTTTCATGCACATTTGTCATTTCTCGCTTTAGCGAGGTAGCATCAAGAACAGAGAACCGAGCCTTTGAGTGAATATCCTCACTTGGCCCCCTTCCCTGTTCTTTCTCTTGGGAAAATAAAAACTGGAGGGGAGGATTTCAAGGCCCTCACCCCCATTCCCCTGCTTCCTCCCCTTTTAGTCGACTTCTATGACACGCAGGGAATACGTGGAAGGTATCATTTCTCCCCTGTCTCCAAGGATAACATTTTTTCTTTTTTTTTTTTTTTTTTTTTTTTTTTATACTTTGTCGCTGTCTCCCGCGTTTGCGAGGTAGCGCAAGGAAACAGACGAAAGAAATGGCCCAACCCCCCCCCCCCCCATACACATGTATATACATACGTCCACACATGCAAATATACATACCTCCACAGCTTTCCATGGTTTACCCCAGACGCTTCACATGCCTTGATTCAATCCACTGACAGCACGTCAACCCCGGTATACCACATCGCTCCAATTCACTCTATTCCTTGCCCTCCTTTCACCCTCCTGCATGTTCAGGCCCCGATCACACAAAATCTTTTTCACTCCATCTTTCCACCTCCAGTTTGGTCTCCCTCTTCTCCTTGCTCCCTCCACCTCCGACACATATATCCTCTTGGTCAATCTTTCCTCACTCATTCTCTCCATGTGCCCAAACCACTTCAAAACACCCTCTTCTGCTCTCTCAACCACACTCTTTTTATTTCCAAACATCTCTCTTACCCTTACGTTACTCACTCGATCAAACCACCTCGCACCACACATTGTCCTCAAACATCTCATTTCCAGCACATCCATCCTCCTGCGCACAACTCTATCCATAGCCCACGCCTCGCAACCATACAACATTGTTGGAACCACTATTCCTTCAAACATACCCATTTTTGCTTTCCGAGATAATGTTCTCGACTTCCACACATTCTTCAAGGCCCCCAGAATTTTCGCCCCCTCCCCCACCCTATGATCCACTTCCGCTTCCATGGTTCCATCCGCTGCCAGATCCACTCCCAGATATCTAAAACACTTCACTTCCTCCAGTTTTTCTCCATTCAAACTCACCTCCCAATTGACTTGACCCTCAACCCTACTGTACCTAATAACCTTGCTCTTATTCACATTTACTCTTAACTTTCTTCTTCCACACACTTTACCAAACTCAGTCACCAGCTTCTGCAGTTTCTCACATGAATCAGCCACCAGCGCTGTATCATCAGCGAACAACAACTGACTCACTTCCCAAGCTCTCTCATCCCCAACAGACTTCATACTTGCCCCTCTTTCCAAAACTGTTGCATTTACCTCCCTAACAACCCCATCCATAAACAAATTAAACAACCATGGAGACATCACACACCCCTGCCGCAAACCTACATTCACTGAGAACCAATCACTTTCCTCTCTTCCTACACGTACACATGCCTTACATCCTCGATAAAAACTTTTCACTGCTTCTAACAACTTTCCTCCCACACCATATATTCTTAATACCTTCCAAAAATATTTATTTTTATTTATTTATTATACTTTGTCGCTGTCTCCCGCGTTTGCGAGGTAGCGCAAGGAAACAGACGAAAGAAATGGCCCAACCCCCCCCCCCATACACATGTATATACATACGTCCACACACGCAAATATACATACCTACACAGCTTTCCATGGTTTACCCCAGACGCCTCACATGCCCTGATTCAATCCACTGACAGCACGTCAACCCCGGTATACCACATCGCTCCAATTCACTCTATTCCTTGCCCTCCTTTCACCCTCCTGCATGTTCAGGCCCCGATCACACAAAATCTTTTTCACTCCATCTTTCCACCTCCAATTTGGTCTCCCACTTCTCCTCGTTCCCTCCACCTCCGACACATATATCCTCTTGGTCAATCTTTCCTCACTCATTCTCTTCATGTGCCCAAACCATTTCAAAACACCCTCTTCTGCTCTCTCAACCACGCTCTTTTTATTTCTACACATCTCTCTTACCCTTACGTTACTTACTCGATCAAACCACCTCACACCACACATTGTCCTCAAACATCTCATTTCCAGCACATCCATCCTCCTGCGCACAACTCTATCCATAGCCCACGCCTCGCAACCATACAACATTGTTGGAACCACTATTCCTTCAAACATACCCATTTTTGCTTTCCGAGATAATGTTCTCGACTTCCACAAATTCTTCAAGGCTCCCAAAATTTTCGCCCCCTCCCCCACCCTATGATCCACTTCCGCTTCCATGTATATATATGTGCTGGAAATGAGATGTTTGAGGACAATGTGTGGTGTGAGGTGGTTTGATCGAGTAAGTAACGTAAGGGTAAGAGAGATGTGTAGAAATAAAAAGAGCGTGGTTGAGAGAGCAGAAGAGGGTTTTTTGAAATGGTTTGGGCACATGAAGAGAATGAGTGAGGAAAGATTGACCAAGAGGATATATGTGTCGGAGGTGGAGGGAACGAGGAGAAGTGGGAGACCAAATTGGAGGTGGAAAGATGGAGTGAAAAAGATTTTGTGTGATCGGGGCCTGAACATGCAGGAGGGTGAAAGGAGGGCAAGGAATAGAGTGAATTGGATCGATGTGGTATACCGGGGTTGACGTGCTGTCGGTGGATTGAGTCAGGGCATGTGAAGCGTCTGGGGTAAACCATGGAAAGCTGTGTAGGTATGTATATCTGCGTGTGTGGACGTATGTATATACATGTGTATGGGGGTGGGTTGGGCCATTTCTTTCGTCTGTTTCCTTGCGCTACCTCGCAAACGCGGGAGACAGCGACAAAGCAAAAAAAAAAAAAGAAAAATGTATATATATATTTACATATATATATATATATATATATATATATATATATATATATATATATATATATATATATATATATATAAAAATATATACATATATACATATATATATATATATATATATATATATATATATATATATATATATATATATATATATATATATATATATATATATTTTTTTTTTTTTTTTTTTTTTTTTTTTTTTTTTTTTTTTAATTTGTCGCTGTCTCCCGCGTTTGCGAGGTAGCGCGAGGAAACAGACGAAAGAAATGGCCCAACCCCCATACACACGTACATACACACGTCCACACACGCAAATATACATACCTACACAGCTTTCAATGGTTTACCCCAGACGCTTCACATGCCTTGATTCAATCCACTGACAGCACGTCAACCCCTGTATACCACATCGCTCCAATTCACTCTATTCCTTGCCCTCCTTTCACCCTCCTGCATGTTCAGGCCCCGATCACACAAAATCTTTTTCACTCCATCTTTCCACCTCCAATTTGGTCTCCCTCTTCTCCTCGTTCCCTCCACCTCCGACACATATATCCTCTTGGTCAATCTTTCCTCACTCATTCTCTCCATGTGCCCAAACCATTTCAAAACACCCTCTTCTGCTCTCTCAACCACGCTCTTTTTATTTCCACACATCTCTCTTACCCTTACGTTACTTACTCGATCAAACCACCTCACAC
>NC_092237.1:18704597-18742097 GCF_036320965.1 Panulirus ornatus
ATATATATATATATATATATATATATATATATATATATATATATATATATATATATATATATATATATATATATATATATATATATATATATATATATATATATATATATATGCTAGAGTGGTGGGAATAAGAGATAGAGGTAGTCGATAGGAAGACTAGACTGGAGGAATAGGTTGAAACGTAGATAGAAGTATTTGGTAGGAACATTAACTGGGAACATTTTCTGGAAGAAGTAGGTTGGAGCAATAACCAGGGTCATTAGGTGGACTCATTTTATACAAGTAATTGACAAGAACATTAGGAACATTCGGTGGATTCATTAGATAAAAGTAATTGTTAGTAACATTAGGTAGGATACTCTAAAATCACTGCCCCAGAGTTGCCCTTTGCTAGCAACCTGTATAGAGTGGTGACCTAAGGGCTAAGAAGCGCCACTGGAGTTCACTAATTCTGGAGACAATTGCCCGTGACTACCGCTTCACAAAGTTCATCACGAACGACATCACGTAAAACCCTGTATCGCAAATCTATGTACTTACCATAGCATATTTCACTTCAATACAAAGGTCTGCGGACTTTTAAATGTACGTTTTATTAACATGGAAGGTATGCTCACTGTAGTGGTTTGGGCGCTTGCACTTATACAAGGCATCAAAATTCAGTGATCCCCCCCCCCAATCAGCTATATCTAATTAGCAATAAATCTACGGACATTCCAACCCATACTTCAATTGTACAACAGTATGTGAATATCACGATAGACTCTCAAACAAACTTTAAACACAAGAAACGCCTGTAGACTTCGCAAGCAACACACAATAAACACAAAAAAAAAGTCTATAAATTCCTCAGTTCTGAGAGGCAGTTCTTGTCTTTTCATTCACTCTTCCTATAATGCTTATTTTCCCTCCAATACGTCTGCTCATCCTGGCAATAGAAAAAAGAGCCTCGTAGTCAGGTTCGCACCAACGCTTAAGGTGACCAACGTCTCTGATCTGAAGCACTAACTAGTATACTCATTACACATTCACTTCGTGCTCGGCGCACTAAACGAATCTCACAAATTCTATGATAGTTTTGAATAACATTTATTGGCCTCATCATCATGTTCTGCCATCAGTATCTGTTGTGATGTTGCGATTGTTATGATAAGCACTGTGGTCATTATTTCTGCAATTGATTGGATAATGAAATTAGAACAGTCTCGGAAAAGTAATATAAAGTTATGGTTTTGATATCATCCATGGTTTTACTCACCGCCTTCCTTTGATTTACGTTGGTGTTACGTGTTAAGATAAAAATTTGATTTGCGCGAAGAATTCCTGGGAGTAAATGAGAGTCCTTGAAGGAAGGGGAGAGCAAATTGAAAAGACTCCCGCAGGCGCCTGATTACGAACTTCGTAAATGCTCAGTGTCTTTTTCATGCTTGAGGAATTATTTGCGTTTTGGGCAGATGGGAAACATCACAGCTGGGGGACCCATGTTTTAAAGAGAGCCTACACTTTGAACACCCTTCCCTTTGATGTCCTCTCTCTCTCTCTCTTTGCACACACACACACACACACACACACACACACATATATATATATATATATATATATATATATATATATATATATATATATATATATATATATATATATATATATATATATATATATATATATATATATATATATATTTTTTTTTTTTTTTTTTTTTTTTATACTTTGTCGCTGTCTCCCGCGTTTGCGAGGGAGCGCAAGGAAACAGACGAAAGAAATGGCCCCACCCCCCCCCCCCATACACATGTACATACACACGTCCACACACGCAAATATACATACCTACACAGCTTTCCATGGTTTACCCCAGACGCTTCACATGCCTTGCTTCAATCCACTGACAGCACGTCAACCCCGGTATACCACATGACTCCAATTCACTCTATTTCTTGCCCTCCTTTCACCCTCCTGCATGTTCAGGCCCCGATCACACAAAATCTTTTTCACTCCATCTTTCCACCTCCAATTTGGTCTCCCTCTTCTCCTCGTTCCCTCCACCTCCGACACATATATCCTCTTGGTCAATCTCTCCTCACTCATTCTCTCCATGTGCCCAAACCATTTCAAAACACCCTCTTCTGCTCTCTCAACCACGCTCTTTTTATTTCCACACATCTCTCTTACCCTTACGTTACTTACTCGATCAAACCACCTCACACCACACATTGTCCTCAAACATCTCATTTCCAGCACATCCATCCTCCTGCGCACATCTCTATCCATAGCCCACGCCTCGCAACCATACAACATTGTTGGAACCACTATTCCCTCAAACATACCCATTTTTGCTTTCCGAGATAATGTTCTCGACTTCCACACATTTTTCAAGGCTCCCAAAATTTTCGCCCCCTCCCCCACCCTATGATCCACTTCCGCTTCCATGGTTCCATCCGCTGACAGATCCACTCCCAGATATCTAAAACACTTCACTTCCTCCAGTTTTTCTCCATTCAAACTCACCTCCCAATTGACTTGACCCTCACCCCTACTGTACCTAATAACCTTGCTCTTATTCACATTTACTCTCAACTTATATATATATATATATATATATATATATATATATATATATATATATATATATATATATATTATATTATTTTCATTATACTTATTCGCTGTCTCCGCGTTAGCGAAGCACCGCAAGGAAACAGATTAAGAAAGACTCAACCCACCTACATACACATGTATATACATGAACACCCGCACACACACACACTCATATACATACCTATACATTTCAACATATACATAAACATATATGCACATGTACATACTCATACTTGTATGTTGCATTCTCTGCTTTCTAGTATTAGTATGACCTATATCCATTATAGCTAAGCTGATTTTTGTATTATACTGATGTCTATCACCAACACTGTGCTGATGTTCATTCAAAATACCCTTGTATTTCCTTTGTTATAAACTGCTTCATTCATGATACGCTGACCTCTTAGGCAATGAGGACACTACCAGTTAGATGACCAAGATTTGTGTCAAAATCTAGTTCATCAGATGGACGCTGTTCATAGGAATACTTGAGTTCCAGAGTGTCAGCAGGCCGCCCTTATCAGACCGGAATTGTACTCGTGAGCAAAGAACTGGGCGTCTAAGCCTATAAATCTTTTTTTAGAGTGAGGCTTTGGTCAGTCTCTTAGACACTCTACGGTGATCCTTCATTTTTGTAGTAAAAAGCTTTAAAACCCCACACGGCCTTTGAGGACTGCCTACAAAACATGTTAAAGTTGATGTTTGAAGATATATGTACGTGCAGTCTCCAGTTGTTAACAGTGGGAAAGATCAAAGGGAGGACTATGGGACGGAAGACACAGAAGTATGTCGTTGTGGGACAGGAGAGGGAAGCTTATGCTCAAGACAAGTGGAAGGGTAAGGGGCAAGGGACTCTGGAATAGGCTGAGTGTGGGGCAGGAAAGGGAGTGTTCAGGGGTGAACAGAGGGAAGACGAAATGAGAGAAACTAAGGCATCAAATAGATTGTTGTTGTGTTGTATGAGAGAGAGGAAAGGATTGAGGAAAGGAGAAAGAAATTATGACACTGTGTTTGAGGGGCGTTGATGAGAATCCAGGGAATGTGATATGCAAGAATATACACAGTACGGTCGAAACTCTGTAGGGATCTTCAAACTCTCATTACAGCGTGAAAAAGATATAAAAAAGAAAAAAAAAACTGAGAGGGAGAAAAAATCAGCCAAAAAGAAAACTTAAAACAGTGTTCTCGAAAAAGACTTTCCCTGAAGATACGACGTTTCTTCATAAATTAATGAAAAGGACCAAAAGAAATCGGTAAGTAAAACCATGTGCAGAAGATATAAGAACTGCCAACAAGACAGAGGTGTCATAGCCAAAAGATTCTCCCTTAACGACCAAGTCGGCAATGCATTTCTTGTACAAATAATCTTCGTTATTTTGGTTGCCCACATAAGAGGAAGTTCTCGTCAAGCACGAACAGAAGTTCGAATATTTAGAAAAATTCACATTCCCCATTTTCTCGTATGTTTTCTTGCGGGACAATGAGCTACGTGATTAGAGAATGTAGCAATGCCATGAGTTGCGTACTCTGATGATTGGAACCCGGATTTAGCATTGGATATTGTAGCTGAACCTACAACTAACACTAATATTCTACTATTATTGTTATCATTATCATTATCATTATGATTAGTGGGAGTAGTAGTAATAATTTTAATAGTGATATTATGATCATTATTATCATTACTATTATTATTATCATCGTTATTATTATCATTATCATTATAATCATAATTATCATTATCAATATCATTATTATTGTTATTATTATTATTATTATTATTATTATTATTATTATTATTATTATTATTATTATTATTATTATTATTATTATTATTATTATTATTATTATTATTGTTATTATTATTATTATTATTATTATTATTATTATTATTATTATTATTATTATTATTATTATCATTATTATTATTATTATTATTATTATCATTATTATTATTATTATTATTATTATTATTATTAGTAGTAGTAGTAGTAGTAGTAGTAGTAGGAGTAGTAGTAGTAGTAGTAACAATGGAGGTGGCAGTCATTCCTTATATAGCAACAGAGATATGGTGGTAGTTGGGGTCATAGCTGTGGCTTAGTAAGTTACAGCGGAGGTTTTTGATCAATAGTCGTCGGCTACTTATCTAGAGTCGGTACAAACTGTACACCTGGATGATGTAGTGATGAACGAGAGGATGATGGTAGGGAGACTTATAGTAGGCGTTGTAGCAGTGGTGTAAGAATATAATGAGTGGTAGCGGTGAGGAGAGAGTAATGAACTATGCTGCCGGCGCTAGAGTTAGTTGGTACTGGTTATGAGGGCGTCAGTGTGCGGTGGGAGGAGCATGGTAGTGGTGAGTGTAGCGCTGGCTATGGAGCAGCATGGTAGTGGTGAGTGTAGTGCTGGCTATGGTAGGGTTGGTGCTAGGGTGGTGGGGTAGAATCGAGGTAACTGGTGATCTCGGTGATGATATAAGACCCGACGGCGATGTGTGGTAACTGTGCCCAGCAGGAGCAGATCTGACAGTCAGCTTATGGGTCTAGCTTATCCGTCCCACAGGAGCCTGGAGATGAAGGTTCTGTCAGTGGTCAATATGTGCCTTAGGTGAGCGACTGTAGTCCAAGGAGTACGTGGACTCGAACAGACGTGACCATCAACTGTGGTCTGCTTGTGAGTAAAATGTTAACATTATACATTGCTTGGAAGGTTAGAACTACGAGTGATTTGTTCAAGTTCAAAGAGAAAATATTTAGTTAACAGTGCTACCACGGTGTTACCATGTCAGGCGATAATAATGCTTCCTGAGTCATTATATTTGTCTTTCGAAGGCTCCCGTGTTGGGTATGCAAATAAGGGGTACTGAAGTACCATTGACCCAATACCACCACTTTGTCAGGCAAAGAGAACAGCCTTAATAAAGTTGTCAGTGATGGAGGAGATCCATATATTGTCTCACTCACGGCATGTATTGCCGAAGCTGAAAGTGGCAGGAAGAAATCTATATAATTTAAGTCTTTCCCAGAGGACGTTAGTAGATATATTTCTAACCTGTACATGAACTTCTGTTTGTTTCCTTTTGGTATACATTGGAAAGAGATTCTTGTAGATAAAAAAAATGCAAAAGAAACAATTGCACTAATCTATTCTCAAATCTTTCAATTTAGTTGCATTATCAATATCATAATATCATTATTATTATTATTATTATTATTATTATTATTATCATTAGTATTATTATTATCATTATTATTATTATTATTATCATTATTATCATTATTATTATCATTATCATTATCATTATTATTATTATCATTAGTATCATTATTATCGTTATTATTATTATTGTTATTATTATTATCATTATTATTATTATTATTATTATTATTATTATTATTATTATTATTATTATTATTATTATTATTATTATTATTATCATCATTATCATTATTATTATCATTATTATCATTATCATTATTATTATTATTATTATTATTATTATTATTATTATTATTATTATTATTATTATTATTATAATTATCATTATTATTGTTATTATGATCATTATTGTTATTACTATTATCATTATTATCATTATTATCATTATTAATATTATCATTATTATTGGTTTTGTTTTAGTTATTCTCAAGATCATTATTAGTATTTTCCTAGTCACCGATACACTGTTGTCAATATCAGTATTGTTAGATTAAGCTACGTAATTCCCAAAGGACCATTAAGGAGTCAGAAGTCAGTTTATGTAAGGATAACCCAGTCTAGCGAGATGGTCCATGCCTGATGAGTTGTGCACCTAGTGTAGTACTAGGTGTAAAGCACAATGAACCAGGAATGGGACCCCTAAGGTACTTACAATGTGCTTCTACGTTCAGAGGGGCTGAGAAGAGACACTTTGATCTTTCGGTAGAATCAAGAGAATATACAATCTTTTCAATGGTTTATATCAACATCTGAACTGTACGCCTTGATGGATGACGGCCATCAGGACATGAGATGGGATTCAGAGCATCAAGTGTTCACTTAGAAGAAGAGAGGGAAGACACTGGAAGTAGTAAATAAGGAGTTCGAGGACATGAACAGATGATGAGTCTATCTGGCGACTGGTAACAAATATGAGAATATGGCTCGCTCGTTAGTAGAACTTCTCACCGATGAAATTTGATAATGAAGTCTACATTTTAGTGCACCTGTAATCATTATGCTTTTTGCTGGTTATGTTAGATATGATCAGTCGTAACCTACTAGTCCAATATCATTGGCTCCCTCATCACACTACCACACGATCCATACCTTCCTCACGACTCTGCTACAGACACATAACCCCCTTCCTCTCATAAAGCTATCTTAAGACCAGTGTCTTTCTGACACTCGCTACCACAAGCCAATGTTTCCCTCAACACAATGCCATAACACCAGTGTCCCCATTATAACACTACCACAAAAGCCAGGCTCCTCGTACCACTAACCAAAGACCAGTGTCTCCTCACTATTACTCTTACAAGACCAGTGTCACCCTCATGTCACCATCATAAGGCCAGTATCTCCCTCATCATTACTACAAGACGAAGATCTCCCTCATAACATTAACACAAGACCTGTGTTTACCTCATGCATAATTCCACCAAAAGAGCAAATTTCCTTTCATAATACTACCACAAAACCAATGTCTTCCTCATCACACTACCACAAGACCAGTGTCTCCCTCATAACACGACCATACGAGTAGTATCTCCCTCATTACACTATCAATGGATCAGATTCTTCCTCATAACCCTTAAAACAGCATCATAAACCTCTCTCCTCAGCGCTAACGATCTCTTCATTAACTGTAATTAACTACACTGGCATTAGTGTCCTTATCGTTATCATAAACCACTAAACAACCATTCTGCAGTTACCAGTCCTACTTCTTGTAGATAATTCTCACCATCATCACATTCCTACGCCAGGAAAATGAGTCGAACGTGAGAATTATGTTCTTCATAAGTTTCCGTCGTCATGGCATGGGATGAAATCTAAAATGTGCCTGAGGCTGCAACAAAAGTAATTTGCATAAATTTCATCGGATAGAATGCTTCCCACAGTTCTGTTCGTTTAATGCAAAACTCTGCACGCAAAAGTTGCATGATTTGTTCCAGCTCAGAATCTGATATATAGATTACTGGAAACTAAGCAATATGGTTTACTGATGAACTGTCCACTTACAAAAGTTCTTGAATACAGTTTTTGCACATCACGACTGAAGATATTGTGAAAAATAGCTATGAACTGGACACCTAAGGGGCTCAGAATATTGCATCAGGAGATGTCTAGTACCATATTAAGAAAATGAATGGGAAAAACCTTAAGTCTTTATGATATAAACATTATAACATGGTTATCAGGTTGATAAGAATATTGGAGCAATCAATGTCGTATTCCCTGGCCAGGATGAGGTGCATGTATGTGTGTTTGATGCTGTTGTCTCGAAGGAAACTGATAATGGCTTTGTTTATAGGACGAACTGTGCAGCATAAGTGAAATATACTCTAATCCTTGTATAATGAAGCACCACTTACTCTAAACACACTGATGATATTCAGGGATAGACAGAGTGAACCAAATCATTCATAAAGGTTTAATTGAGTTGAATGGACGATTGTATGTTCACCTTAACAAAGTAAATCAGGCGAGATATTCTCTTGGCATATATGGTAGAAGTTGTTCTATGTACTATTTCAAGTGTCAGATTTTGAGGAATATAGTCGTAAGGGACATGGGTGACACACGATAAACCCCACGTTCATTATCTGTGTATTGATCATAGTCGTTGTAGTGTTCCGCCATGATCTTATCGATGTTGCAGTCAGGGGTCGTTCGTTTTTCCCCTCTACTTTGCTTGCTGTAGCGTGTTAGTCACAGCTGTGGTAGCGTTTAACAACGCTATGATCAAGCCACTGTGTTAATGACAGGTATTTTTACTGTGTACTACAATGATTACACGTGATTCCTAGTCATTCTCGTGTTCGTATTGTACGACAAAGTTGTGGTAGCGTTTAACAACGCTGTAATTAGGTTACTGGGTTGATTACAGGTATGGTTACCCTGTAGTGTCATTATCGTACATGATTTCTGGTCATTTTCTTGTTCGCCTTGTACGACACATTTATGTGTGTTGGCCACATTTATAGTGAGCTTACTGCCCTGTGGTTACACATTTGTATGGTACGGTCTAGGTAACTCTGAAATGTGCCTATTATCATGAGATACAAGACGTAAAACAGTCTATTGATGTACAAAGAAGAGACACTATCTGTGTGTGTGTGTGTGTGTGTGTGTGTGTGTGTGTGTGTGTGTGTGTGTGTGTGTGTCTTACGGGGAGAGTTTTACGATCGTGTTGCCCCGTGTCTTAACATTGCATATATGAACCATGTCTTTATTCTTATGTATGCATAAACGCGCAAACACACACACACACACACACACACACACACACACACACACACACACACACACACACACACACTCTTTCACACGCACATACACACTCCCTAGCCTATCGACTAGCCCGTAGGGGAAGATGAACAGCTGGGTGGACTGTGGACCGGTTGCCACAACCAGGAGTTGAAGCTAAGCGGATTTGACCCCAGGCGGCCCGTGCAATACGTGACGGTCAGTGACGCTAACCGTTATTCTACGGAGATCCGTGTGTGTGTGTGTGTGTGTGTGTGTGTGTGTGTGTGTGTTATGAAAGAAACGATTAGACGGTATGATTAAAACGGTGAGATAGATAATCATGAGAGGAAGTTTGAAAAGAAAAATCTTTGTGAAATGGCAGTCAGGTCTTATTACCGTGATACACCTACACAGATATAAGAACAGATGTATGAACAGAACGTGAAGCTGGAAGCACAGAAACGCCAGAAAATAAGCAGAGAGCAATTACCATCATGAACATTGACGAGGAAAAAAACAGAAAAGGGGAGAAAGATGAATACAAATATTTGTTATGAGCCTCGATGAGTCTCCTGGTGAAAGTCCCTGAAAAGAAAATGAAATTCGGAAGAAGTTTGGGGAGGGTATTGTGTGTGCGATAACGAGAATTAGGAGAGCCGAGAAATGAAGAATTGGAAGTGGAGGAAGAAGGTCTCCCGGGAGATCAGGTGAAGTGTGGAGAGCTGAGGAGGAGACGAATGGCCGGCGTCACAATAGAATGTAAGACCTGGCCGCTGCTGAGGGACTAGGACACCAGGTGGTCCAGAACACTGAGGCGAGACCACCATTGCTGGCCCTCATGGTCATACCAGCTGGTGTGGTGGACAGGTTTTCATGCAAAGGAGAATAGTTAACGTAAGTGGTATATGAAAAAAAAAAATTGTGGGTTTAAAGAAATGTGGTGCAGAGTGAAGACGCATCTGCAAGAGAAGGGTATATGGATTTAATAAGAGTGAAAACAAAGGTGGTGGAGGAGATTCGCTTTCTACTAGCATCGCAAACGTATCATTGATACTTTTACTCATTTTACTCTAAATATTTACCTCAATTTTGGGAGCAGTCATCAACTCGATAGAAATAGAAAGAAAAAGAGTATTCCTCCGAGAGCTTTACCCTGCTCCAGAAAAATAGATCTCCTGTTTGCTCAGTCTATCTATACTGTCTATCTAAGAAGGCAGAGTTGTGAATGCAGAGTATATAGACCTAGTGATGCTATCAGCTTTAGCTGTGTGAGGCCTCTGTTACTGAGGGAGTGGTGGGAAACCTGGAGTTGAGCATTCAAGCGAATGAAATGCAACCCCTGCCAGGAGAACAGACAAGCGGGGTATATCAGGGTGGAGGAAGGGGAGTGAGGTGAAACACTCCTGTTTTCTAATGCGTTTGTGAGATATTAAGATGTGTTTTTTTATGTCAACTTAAACGGCGAGGGCAAATGGATACCCTAATCAAGGTCATCTCATTAACGATATACATTTATATATATATATATATATATATATATATATATATATATATATATATATATATATATATATATATATATATATATATATATACATATATATATATATATATATATATATATATATATATATATATATATATATATATATATATATATATATATATATATATATATATATATATATATATATATATGCACATATCATTCGTGTGATTTCTCCAAATCAGAAAAAGACATACAGTACTCGTAGAATATTTCAGTATTGCAAATCCAACTTGTGTTTCCTTACAAAGGATTCAAAATAGCTCATCCGTAATCTCCCGCGGAGACTTGGACAACAAAGCGACGAGATAGGTTTATGGAAGCCCCCGGGAGTGAGATCACAATAGGGAGTGAATAGAATTCTATCTTGGTATTCACTCCATCCTGGCAGCGGTGTGGAGGATGTATGATGGCGCGATCGTTCCCCCGGTTTGCAAGAGTTCATGAGGACCAAAGACGGGTTGCGCTATAGTGGTGTGAAGCGTTATGGAATGTGCCCAAAACAGGGACGGAAATTATATATATATATATATATATATATATATATATATATATATATATATATATATATATATATATATATATATATATATATATATATATATATATATATATATATATATCATTCCTGGGGATGGGGGAGAAAGAATACTTCCCACGTATTCCCTGCGTGTCGTAGAAGGCGACTAAAAGGGGAGGGAGCGAGGGGCTGGAAATCCTCCCCTCTTTTTTTTTTTTTTTTTTTCAGAAGGAACAGAGAAGGTGGCCAGGTGAGGATGTTCCCTCAGAGGCCCAGTCCTCTGTTCTTAACGCTACCTTGCTGATGCGGGAAATGGCGAATAGTTTGAAAAGAAAAAAATTATATATATATATATATATATATATATATATATATATATATATATATATATATATATATATATATATATATATATATATATATATATATATATATAAAGACAGGTGTCATAGGCTCCGCCTGTGAGAGGTTACACAGAGTGAAAAGTCTCCTTTGGCGTGGCTATATCACTACAAGTGCAGCAGCTACGTCAAAGAACATGTCACTCCAAAGTAGTCTATTCCTCCCGAATCATGAGACGTACCCCAAAGCCTGACCTGTAGGAGCGTTCAGAAAGAGGTCCTGGGTAACATCAAGACTCTCTTTTTATTGTTACTAATAAATTCGGTATAGATCAATGTTTATAAGGGTATTTAAGGGTGCCGTTTCTTTGAACCTAATATCATACTCTTACATCGGTACCTCATAAGTGCCAAAGATTGCTAGAATGTGGAATATCGACTTGATAGATGATCTTATTACACGTCCTTCATTTTCCATGACTACCCGAGTTCGATACTGTTTTGTCCTTTACACTGAATACAAAGGAATACAAAGGATTTCCTATAGCAAGAGACCACCCGCGGCGTCACTTCTCTTGTGGTTGTGGAAGATATGCGAAATTTACAGATTGATATGACTGGACATAAACATAGTTCAAATAAGACAACAACAAACTAACAATGTAACTAGGAAGAGTAAATAATGTTAATCTTCGACATTGCTTTACTGTCAGACTACATGATAACCAATAGTTAACCACCCTGTTACGTCAGTATATAACTAAAGAGGTATGACATAACCTTATAATTTAAGAATGTGTTTGGGTCATTTGAACGTAATCTATCCTTCGCAATGTTGTAGTATCCTTTTTCCCATTCATATAACTATGAAAAATGTGATCTTGATTATATAAATAACTAAGATATAAATTGTAAGATACAAAATTCTTCACAATTCACATTTCTTAAGCTATTACTAAGCCTGAAACTCTCATTAAAATATCTTGAGCAAGTGAACTTCAAACTCAGGTGGTTACGTTTTATCGTTTCTAACTAAATAATGTACGTTATTTTCCCCCCTTCTTCCACACTCTTTCAGTTTCGACAACGCATGGCGTGAGCAGGACAATATATGGATCCCCTCCATCACGGACAACTTTATTAAGGCTGTTCTCCTTGCCTGACAAAGTGGCATTATTAAGCCAATGGTATGACAGTACCTCTTATTTGCATATCCAACACGGGAGCCTTCGAACGTATGGAGTTTTGCTGCAAAACATGATGACGCCATGGTACGATATAGCAGTTCACTTAATATACTGATCTCTTGGTATTTCAAGAAAGTGGTCGTAACCCTGGTAATATATATATGGTCTGTTGTTGGTATTCTACTAGCACGCGGGCCACAGCTGGATGGTCAGGCCTACACCAGATACATCACCTCCGTCTGTGGCTACCCAGAGAAGTGGATGTCTCCGGTCACTGACCCAGGGTACATCTTTACCCCTAATCGACCCTCGTTTCCCCGATCCAGTGGGTGGATATTGATGAGCTTGCTCCATAAAGTAACCGACAGCCTAACTCTTGATGGACGCAATTCCCTTCAATGTCAGATCTTCCATCATCACCAAGGTCATCTCGCCTTTACCAGCATCAGAACAGCTTCGTATACCACCAAAGTCTGTACCACCACCACTGACTTTGCATCACGTCTACCATTGCTACCACTACACTCACCATAACAGTCCTCACAGCCTACACTTATGTGCTCATAACCAGTACTAGTTCCAGCATAGTCGGTCTTGTTGCTCCACATCTGACACTAAAACTAATTTTTTACCAATACTACTAAAATTCCCATTCAGATTTCTCATACTACAGCCTCCTACGTTATTATGGTGTCCACCAAAATGATGACTGAAACCTCTAGATGGTACCTCTGTCGAAATCACCTCTCCCAGACCACTTGATATATACCAAAGCTACTGTAATACTGGTTCAGCAACCGATATCAACTCACCACCACCATGCCAATATTTCCGTACATAGACCCGTGACCCCCGCCACCAATGCCACTACTACTACTGCTACTGCTACTAATACTACTACCACTACTACTACTACCACTGCTACTACTGCTACTACTGCTGCTGATCCTGCTAACAGTAATGATAATGATAAATGATGATACTGATAACAATAATGATAATAGTGATAACAGTAATAATGATAATAATAATAATGATAACAACAATAATGATGATGATAATAATAATAATAATAATAATAATAATAATGATGATAATGATAATAATAATAATAATAATAATAATAATAATAATAATAATATTGATAATAATAATAATAATAAAAGTATTTATAATAATGATAATGATAATAATGAAAATGATAATATTGATGATGATGATAGTAATAACTATAGCAATAATGATAATTGTAATAATAATAATGATAATAACAATAATAATAATGACAATAATGATAATAATGATAATGATAATAATAATAATAATAATAATAATAATAATAATAATAATAATAATAATAATAATAATAATTTTTTTTCTTTTTTTTTTTTTTTTGCTGTCTCCCGCGTTTGCGAGGTAGCGCAAGGAAACAGACGAAAGAAATGGCCCAACCCACCCCCATACACATGTATATACATACGTCCACACACGCAAATATACATACCTACACAGCTTTCCATGGTTTACCCCAGACGCTTCACATGCCTTGATTCAATCCACTGACAGCACGTCAACCCCGGTATACCACATCGCTCCAATTCACTCTATTCCTTGCCCTCCTTTCACCCTCCTGCATGTTCAGGCCCCGATCACACAAAATCTTTTTCACCCCATCTTTCCACCTTGAATTTGGTCTCCCTCTTCTCCTCGTTCCCTCCACCTCCGACACATATATCCTCTTGGTCAATCTTTCCTCACTCATTCTCTCCATGTGCCCAAACCATTTCAAAACACCCTCTTCTGCTCTCTCAACCACGCTCTTTTTATTTCCACACATCTCTCTTACCCTTACGTTACTTACTCGATCAAACCACCTCACACCACACATTGTCCTCAAACATCTCATTTCCAGCACGTCCATCCTCCTGCGCACAACTCTATCCATAGCCCACGCCTCGCATCCATACAACATTGTTGGAACCACTATTCCTTCAAACATACCCATTTTTGCTTTCCGAGATAATGTTCTCGACTTCCACACATTCTTCAAGGCTCCCAGAATTTTCGCCCCCTCCCCCACCCTATGATCCACTTCCGCTTCCATGGTTCCATCCGCTGCCAGATCCACTCCCAGATATCTAAAACACTTCACTTCCTCCGGTTTTTCTCCATTCAAACTCACCTCCCAATTGACTTGACCCTCAACCCTACTGTACCTAATAACCTTGCTCTTATTCACATTTACTCTTAACTTTCTTCTTTCACAAACTTTACCAAACTCAGTCACCAGCTTCTGCAGTTTCTCACATGAATCAGCCACCAGCGCTGTATCATCAGCGAACAACAACTGACTTACTTCCCAATAATGATAATAGTAATAATAATAATAATGATAATAATAATAATAATAATAATAATGATAATAATGATAATAATAATAATGATAATAATAATAATAGTATTTATAATAGTAATGATAATAATAATAATAATAACAATAATAATAATAACAATAATAATAATAGTAACTAGTAATGATGATAGTAATAATGATAATAATGATGATAATGATAATGATAGTGATATTGACAATGATAATAGTAATGATAATTATGATAAAGTTAATGATAATAATGATATGATTATAATAATGATTATGATAATGACAATGATAATAATAATAATAACAATTATAATCATAATAATACTAATAATACTAGTAATAATGATAATAATAATAATAATGATAATGATAACAATAAAGATAATGATAAGAATAATAACAGTAATAATGACAATGATAATAATAATATTGAAGAAAATAATGATAATAAAAATACTACTTCTAATAGTAATGATGATGATAATGATGAAAATAATGATAGGATAATGATAAAGATAATGATAATTCTAATACTACCACCTCTATCTTAGTTCATCTACCGCGTCCATCCATTGTCAACTTCAGCTATGTCGTTGTAATGTAATAACAGAGCCTTCGGCCACTAAGTCACCTACATAACCACTGCATATCTAACTCCCAGATAGTCTTATTAGAGCATAAGACTCCAATTTCTGTCATGAACTCTAACGAGATGAATTTTTGTACCAAAAAAGAAAATTGTGAGAAAAATGGGCAATCTGGAGTTTTCTAGACGTGTAAACTTCTGTTCGTTACTGAAGGAAAAGCCCCTCTTCTGTGGCCAACCAGGGATAACGATAAATCTTTGTAAAATAAGGGCCTGCTGTCTTCCTCGTTAGGAATGACTCTTCTGGTTGAGCACAACTCTGGCTTCTCCCACAGTTTTTGCTGCTATGTTCATTTATTCTACTCAAGTTTTCTCTTCCCTAAAGCTCTTCGTTTAATCCATTTATGGCCATATATTTTATCCGCAGGGAGTTTTTCCCCTAAGGACACCATTATACATTTTCTTGACAAATTTCTCCCATTCTAAAATTTCGTAGGTTGTGGCGAATTCTTGGAGGGTTTCTCCTGAGTTCAGACGGTACTCGCTGGTATTCCTATATGTTATAGGACCAGGCTTTACTTGTCCAGCATTTTCCCTACCTCACCTCACGCATGCCCCCCACACTCTGCCTCTCTCTTCCTACCTCTTCCTCTCGCCCTGCAACTTTCCCTCTATCGCTCTAAGTTTCTCCTGTTACTGTAGACTCATTACTTCCACCAAACGCCTCTGTGTACCAGCGTCCTCTGCCCTACACACCCCCTCTCCTGCCTGTCACCATATGTTTCAGTGCCTCCCGTGCCATACCTCTCACCTGCTTTCACATGCCACAACTCTCCCTCTAGTGGCCTATGCCCTCTTTACTCCTCCCCTAAACCCTACTTAACACCTCTCTCTTCCTGCTCCACATTCTCCTACTACAGCCCCTCCACAGGTTACACTCTCTGTCCCTAAAGTTATCCACCAATAATACCTCACTTTAGAGATGAGAAAAGTACTGTTGTCACACAGCTGGATACCTCATCATCACATGACTGGCTACAATTGCTGTTACATGGTTTTCCAAATCTAATGATCATGCTAAGAATAGAATTAGAAAATGGGAGACATTGATAACAGACCAGAGTGGAATGTTTTAGATCAAAATGAAGGTAGAGAGTCATAGAGACACAAGTGCTTTCAAATGTACAAACGAAGATCTTTGGTATCAGCATGCCATTAAAAGTAAGCGATTTAGATTGGCTGATAAAAGATCAGTGCTAGAGCCTTGTATTCATTCATTATAACATGGAAACTGGAGAAATTCTCGAATGTCTTAGCAAGTGAAAAACATTATCATATGAAGCTTGAATGTATCTATGGTTAGAGAGTGCAAGAAAAAGAGAGCCAGGCAAGGTAATTGGTTCAAAGACGAGATAGAATCGTGGTCATTATTACGGAAATGAACAATCTCTTTAAGAACATTGATTAGGAACAGGAAGGTTCATGACCAGATCATATACCATTGTTATAGAAGGTTGTCTGAAATCTACAAACAAGACGTCTGAGCATGATTTCGTTCATCTTTTTTAATGTGGTGGAAGGACAATAAATAGTAAAACATAGTTTTGTTAAAGCTGTCAAAACGTATATGACCTTAAAGATGTACCATGGAGGAGGCAATGCAGAATTCACATTACCCAACTCAGAATTGTAAGATACCGAAGGGCAAGAAATGAGCATTGCATGATAAGGAGGGAAGAAAAGAGTAACGTTGATAAGGACGTTAGGTAGGAGGATATGACATCTTTCCCCAAATGTTCATCAAGAGTAGATTGCCTATCAAAAAGCAGCTAAGCAAGCAAAGGCTTCAGAGGGGGAGAGCTGTAAGATTGATACAGATTGTACGAGAAGATGAATGATAAGTCACAGATGAGTTTTGACAGTGGAGGATAGTATTGTTCGAATACCTGTGAGCTGGAATGGGAAACTGGCTCTTTCAAAGCTTCTGAAGTTGCTAGGAAAGACTTAACCAGGGCTATTAGAATGCATTCATCCATAATACTTAGGTTTATGGTTCACTTGGAGTCTCTCCATATTTGCTGAAGGAGTGTGCAGATACACTTGACAGGCTGTTTGAAATACTGTTGTAAGAAGAGGATATAAGGCTAAGGGAGTTCCTGTCTTTGACGAAGGAGATCGAGATACTGCGCTTATCTACAGACCCACGTCAGTAGTAAGTGTGGTCTGTAATATGCTAAAAAATAGAAAAACAATAGAAAATGGGACAACATGAGTATGGACTGGAGGTCATGAGTAACAAATTTCTCAGACTTTTGTGACCAAGCGAACTCAACTTTTAGACGAAAGAAGATTGTATTTCTGCGTATAGTACTCGATCTGCCAGAAGCAGTTTGACACTGAACCACATGGAATTGGTAAAAACCTGGATCCTCAGGGAGATATAAGGACGTGACTTGCCCATGATAGGTTACCTTAATGATAGGAAACAAAGGGCACAGGTCAAAGGAACACTCTGGGAATGGGCGGAGGGGGTCACTAGAGGCGTGCGTCAGGTCTAAATCTTGGAGCCACAGTTATTCTTCGTGTATTTAAATGATTAGCCAGATGCTGTGAACCCTCACTTGGCCATGTTCGCAGATGATGCTTAGATCATGAGAAAAATGAATGATGATGAGGATTGCATCAGACGCAAGGGGACGTAGAAGTTCAGAGTCGGTCTGACTGGTGTTTGATGAAATTTAATCGAGTAAATGCAGAGACATGAAGAGGGGAATATGATGAAAGGACACCTTTGCATATATGTCGTTCAAGGGAGTAGATCATAGGATATCATGCTACACAGAGGCATGGTAGTCGAGCTTATGTGCACAATCTTTCGTCTGAGCTCCAGATCGGGGCAATCATCAAGAAGACAAACTGTGTGCAGGCAAACAGAGGAGATGGATAATGAGAAATACTAGGCTACATGTACGTTGAGTCTCTCTCTCTCTCTCTCTCTCTCTCTCTCTCTCTCTCTCTCTCTCTCTCTCTCTCTCTCTCTCTCTCTCTCTCTCTCTCTCTCTCTCTCTCTCTCTCTCACCAGTGACATGCGCCAACTCCACACAGCTGTACAAAGGTATACGTTACCCAAGAAATGCAGCATAGCACAGCAACAGAGCCATTTAAATATATGCATATAATCACAATGGCGACATGTACGATCCAATATTATAAGCGAGTAGGAATATCATTCATTAAATTTTGACAAGCTGTTTCTGAAAAAGTTTCATTTCTATTATATGATTTTTTGAAACGACAGAAAAAAGAATGCGATGCTACTCACAGTAATTAACAATTCTCTTGTTGGGTAAAAACCTTTGGTCATCTTATTGATAGATGAATATTATAATTAGAGAGGGATTAGATGGTTCGATAGATTCCAACCATAGGAGCCATCACATAAGTCACACCCATGACCCTCACCTCCAACACAAACGCATTGAGAAGTCCCCAAATTGATCACAAGGTACCTCAGAATCTGAGCAAGGCTCTGAGCCACGGCACGTTGGCCTTGAAGGTCTTACTGAAAGCCACCCCTAGCCGTACTGAAAGCTACATAAGCCTTACTGAAAGTTACCCCTAGCCTTACTGAAAGCCACCGCTAGCCTTACTAAAAGCTATCCCAAGCATTACTGAAAGATAACCCTAGCCTTACTAAAAGCCACCACTAGGCTTACTGAAAGCTATTCCAAGCCTTGCTGAAAGATAACCCTAGCCTTACCGAAAGCTATTCTTAGCTTTATGAAAGCTACTCTAGCCTTACTGAAACATAACCCTAGCCTTAGTGAAAGTTACCCTTAGCCTTACTGAAAGCTACCCCAGCCTTACTGAAAGCTATCCCTAGCCTTAATTAAAGCCACCACTAGCCTTACTGAAAGTTACCCCAAGCCTTACTGAAAGATAACCCTAGCCTTACTGAAAGCTACCCTTAGCCTTACTGAAAGCTACCCTTAACCTTACTAAAAGCTACCCTAGCCTTACTGAAAGCTACCTCTAGCCTTACTGAAAGCCACCACTAGCCTTACTGAAAGCTACCCCAAGCCTTGCTGAAAGATTACCCTAGCCATATTAAAAGCCACCACTAGCCTTACTGAAAGCTACCCCAGCCTTACTGAAAGCTACCCCAAGCCTTACTGAAAGATACCCTAGCCTTACTAAAAGCCACCACTAACCTTACTGAAAGCTACCTCAGGATCAACGGCAGGTTTCAAGGGTACCAGAACCAGGCCTTAAAGGCCAACAAAGGGCATTTTTCAAAGTTCAGAGCGACGTTACAGATTCATGGCACTCATTCAAATCAGAAGTGACTCCCATATTTCGATTTTGTTACACCTGACCATGATAATTATTTGCCAGTCAATAGAAATGAGATATCAAACTCGTTTTTATATAAGCCATTTTGCTTTTCCTTGCAGTACCGGTTAGTTCTGCTAGTGTATATATATATATATATATATATATATATATATATATATTATATATATATATATATATATATATATATATATATATATATATATATATAATTTTTCTTTTACATGGAAACAATCATCATTATGTAAAATGTATTTCATTCATAGAAAAGCAAAATGAAGTATGCTCGATTGGCCTAGGAAAAGAAGATTTGGAGTGAGCGATCAGAATACGTCGGGTTCATAACATGGAGGTTGGTGGCTACGTGGTGGCGGTGGCAGGGTAACTGGCATATGATGCCGCTCTTTCATCCTGAAAATTGTTTTCGAGAGAAAAGTTTAGTTGTACGCTTTCCCAATTATTCTGCTGAGCTTTCTGATTTGTTTGGACAACAGGTAGACAGAGAGCTAAACAGAAAGAGAGACGGAGAAACAGACAGAGAGAAATAGAGACAGAGACAGAGACAGAAATTTCTGAACAATTTTGTTTGAAATACCAATACTAAATTAGGTAAAGATAAACTGATATAATTTTCTCTATTATTTGTGTGGCAGCCTGAAGCCATCATACTGCTCAGAACGAGGAACTAACTCCCTTTGATAGGGATAAGACGATGACTCTGTATATCACCTCTTAATCATAACCTTACCACAGAAGATAGCTAAGGGTACCATTATCCATTATAGCTTTGTTCACAGTGGACATGTGCTTGTCGCAGATGTGAAATTTCTTCATATAATTTGTTCTGATATCATTATTTTTAATGACATTAATCAGCCAGAGTGACCGGTATTGGCGTTGCTTGTGTTGGTGTGTGTTGCTGCTTGTGTTGACGATGCCTTCGCCTGTGCTTGAGTTTGTGGTAGGGGTGGGAGGTGATGCTCGTGTGGCTGTGGTTCAGCATGCTGGTTCTCACGTTTAGGGTAAATGTTGTTGTGTATACTGTCATTGCTGCAGATGATGTTAATGTGGTAATGGTGGCGGCTGTGCTGGCTGATGGTGAAGTGCCAGGGATGGCTTTCATACCATTACCAGTGAGAGCTTTTAGGTTCTGGTGATCATAACGAAGCTACTGATGGTACTGGTGCTACTACTAAGAGGTGGACTGGTGATGACGCTGTCCTTTAGAACTGGTGATGTAGTTAGTTGTGTTTCTCGTACTGGTTGTGGTAATCATGGTGTTGTTGGTGGTGAAGATGATATTGTTGGTGATAATATGTATCCTGTGTTGGTGCTAATGTCTTTGTTGGTACTAATGTCTGTGTTGATTCTATGTCTGGCCCTGTTGTTGGTGTTAGTGTTGTGAATGTGTTGGTACAGATGGTGCTTGTGTTGTGACTGTGTTGATTCTGTTAGTGCTGGTGTTGTGACTGTGTTAATAACCGATGGTGCTTGTGTTGTGACTGTGTTGATTCTGTTAGTGCTGGTGTTGTGACTGTGTTAATACAGATGGTGCTTGTGTTGTGACTGTGTTGATTCTGTTAGCGCTGGTGTTGTGACTGTGTTGATACAGATGGTGCTTGTGTTGTGACTGTGTTGATTCTGATGGTGCTGGTGTTGTGACTGTGTTAATACAGATGGTGCTTGTGTTGTGACTGTGTTGATTCTGTTGGTGCTGGTGTTGTGACTGTGTTAATACAGATGGTGCTTGTGTTGTGACTGTGTTGATTCTGTTAGTGCTGGTGTTGTGACTGTGTTAATACAGATGGTGCTTGTGTTGTGACTGTGTTGATTCTGTTAGTGCTGATGTTGTGACTGTGTTAATACAGATGGTATTTGTGTTGTGACTGTGTTGATTCTGTTAGTGCTGGTGTTGTGACTGTGTTAATACAGATGGTATTTGTGTTGTGACTGTGTTGATTCTGTTAGTGCTGGTGTTGTGACTGTGTTAATACAGATGGTGCTTGTGTTGTGACTGTGTTGATTCTGTTGGTGCTGGTGTTGTGACTGTGTTAATACAGATGGTGCTTGTGTTGTGACTGTGTTGATTCTGTTAGTGCTGGTGTTGTGACTGTGTTGATACAGATGGTGCTTGTGTTGTGACTGTGTTGATTCTGTTAGTGCTGGTGTTGTGACTGTGTTAATACAGATGGTGCTTGTGTTGTGATTGTGTTGATTCTGTTGGTGCAGGTGTGAAGGCCGTTGCAACAGTTGGTGTCTGGAGTTGGAGCTATTCTGCTTCTGGTATCCGTACAGTTGGTAATTGGATGGCTAATAGTGATATTGCTTACCCTAGTATTGCTGTTGGCGTTATTTCTGCTCTCTACTTACCCTAGTATTGCTGTTGGCGTTATATCTGCTCTGTACTTACCCTAGTATTGCTGTTGGCGTTATATCTGCTCTGTACTTACCCTAGTATTGCTGTTGGCGTTATATCTGCTCTGTACTTACCCTAGTATTGCTGTTGGCGTTATTTCTACTCTGTCGTAATGTTGCTGTTTGAGTTAGAGTAGGTGATGATTCTTCTACTGATGGCAATGGTATATTTGGACATACTCTCACTTGTGTCTTGTTCTGGTAATGGCGTTTCGAGAATGGCTTGTCTTCATGTTGGTAACAGCATCTTTCTCGATGTTTTTTTTGGTGGTTTTACAAAGAAGTACAAAGGAATTCAAGACCACTGGGTCGCTCTCAGACTGTCTGTAATAGTGGAACGTATCAGAAACTCACAAGCCTATGTGGTAAAAGTTAGTAGGCATACATATAACTCAAAGAAAAAACTGCAAGCTGTCTGTGTCTAAGAGGACGCAAATAATGTAAGTCGTGGACTTGAGGCAGTATATTCCTCAAATCCATTGTTAAACTATAATGCTGCTTTTAATCACTCTAACTAGTAAACTATTCCATACGTTAACTATCCTGTTGAAGGGAAAAAAAGTTCTTCGCCTTATTCGAGGTCACGAGTTTATTTCCGGTGCTATAGATAAAGTCAGATAGATCAAGTCTAAGTAACTCGTTAGGTCAAGTTCGTCAAAGTCTTTGGTAGTTCTGAAAACATGTTGCTGTAGTTAGTGCTGTTGGTGGTACGGTTGTCTGTGCTTCATCATTGTGTCACGTTTGTGGTTATTTGGTAATTCTGAAACTGTTGTTACACTTGTTGGTGTTACTTTGGTGATGCTTTTGTTCCTGTTGTAGCGTTACTCATACAACTACTGTATCTGTTACAAGCCATTCCTAACTGCAATGTCATACCATACAGTGTACTGTATCCGGGTATTTGTATCATAGATGCAGCTGTCTGATGGATGGGGTGGTTGTGGTGGTGGAGGATACCGCTGCTCCAGCTGCTGTTTCACTAATGCTTTTGTTTTTGGTGCTGCTGCTGCCGCCTCTGCTATCACTGTTATTGAATGTAGTTTTGGCACCTGCCTTTGCTGGCTCCACTGATGCATTTGCTTTTACTGGTGGCTTTTGTTACTACTAATAACATTTTCTTTGGTTCCTGGCCAAGCTGCTTCTACCGTTGTTGTATTTGTTCGCGCTCACAGTGCTCTTGTAACTGAAGTCACCGAGGATGTTCAGATTCATATGGTGGCAGAACACAGCAATACACACATACTATCAAACTGATGTTGCAAAGATCTCATATGGGGCTTCTTTGTGGAAAAGGTTATATGTTGCACTTGATTAGACTTTTATTAAATGCAAACACCATACACTTCTGTAAATTCTACCGTACTATGTAACTATCATCATTATATGTGAGTGTGAAACGTTCAGGCTCCTTCATATATATTTTACATTTTCGATTCATTTTCACCCAAGGCAATGAACGACATGGCGTATCCCCAGATGCTTTGAAAGAATATAACTGCTGAATGATATTTATTCATTTTAGCTTCACTGAAGTACGTTATATTGTTGCTAAAACTGCTGTGTTTATGGGTGAGGAGCTCTTCTGGAGTTCTACGCGATGGTGAACATGATGACAATGTACAGAGATCAAGAAAAGTGGATATGATTGTGGCAATGTTGGCGACAATGTTTACGCCATTGCTGAGCGTTGAAAATCAAAGATGGACGAAAGGATAGTGGAGGTGGGAGTAGCTTGAATAGGAGTCATAGCGCTTCCTCGAGAAGTCAGTGTTGGGATCTAAGTTATACGAGAAAAAGGAAAACGGCATTTTGTTGATAAAGAGACCGAGGGATTATGACTACGTAAGTTAGCGTTGAATCCATTTACTTCAGTTATCTATCAAGAAGCAAGTCGTCTATATTCCCATTTCCTTATCTCGGACAGAGTAAAAAAAAAGAGAAATAAGAAATTCTGTCACTTTGTCAATAAAATGGAACCTACTGAAACCCACAGGATCTTAGAGTTTAATCTACGACCTTCATGTATAGAGGAGAGAATGGCATCTATGTCAGGGGCATCTGTTGAATATCTTAACGAATGTGAGGACTCGAGGCAGTCGACATATATAGTGAAGTATTGATTACAAAGAGACATTGATGTGCCTTATATATTCACATACTTATCTCTGCAACAGTGAAATATCTAGATCGCATGTTCCACTGGTGTTAGTGTTAATGATATACGATCGCGCCATTACTAAGACTGTAGGGTATATCAGTTCGTCTTTATCTCTGAAAACTTTTCTGTCATGGGCACATCAATTGTGTGCTTGTGCTTAATAAGACTGATAGATAATGTTCACAGGAAGTCATTAGTGAAGGATGAAATTGGTTATGGTCATTTAATTTCGGTGCGACTATTGTCTAGCTCCAGTGTGGGTTTATTCGCTCTATACGTCCGACTGGTCATTCCAGGACTCCCTTCGACTCGTGATGAGGAGAATCCTCCATGGTTTCATCTTACACTCACACAAGGAGGCAAAACCTTACGCTTCTTTATAAGGAGGCAAAAACATTACGATCTCTCACAATGAGGCAAAAACATTACACTTTCTCACTTCCTGTCATTATTTAAATCTATCATTGTATTTATGTATTGAATCCAACAAGCTGCAAAGTCCGTAATGAAAAATATTTGAAGTTACGTTGAATAAGATGTCAAAGTGAACAAATAAGTATTTTTCTGTTGTTAGATATACACATAAAAGAGACAATTCTCCTTGCTTCAAAGTCTAAGTGCTTTCCGTTGGAAGTGGATAGATTTACGTAAGATATTGATTCATAACGGTCTATGAAAATCATCAACACAAAGGACTAATAAATTCTTTATTGTTAGGTGTCACTGGATGCTTCGTGTCAGGGGAGCAAGGATTCGACAACTGACGATCAGGAAATGAATAGACATTTATCAGCTCTTAGTAAAACTGGACATAACGCTTCCAATCCTACATTCAGTCTTACTAGCAATGATATAGAGATAAAGTTCTTAACTAAAGAAAAAGAGGAAAACGCTAATCATTTTCTATAGAAGAAATGATATATTTTGAACTAAAATTCAGAATCTAATTATGTATCTAGATATCCGATTGCATGAGAATTGTACTCACATGCTACATTTTGAAGCCGTACTCTAAGGAACTCTAATGACGGAATCTTTACAATGAATATTTGATGAGATTAATCAACACTTTCCCTTTAGAGGTCAACTCATCGACGAAATATTATTACTCCAATAAAACCAACATTGAAGATCTCCTTTGGTATAATGTGATAATCACACTTTTTCATTGCACCTACACAGTATAACTATTACAGACAGACAGTCAAATATTTTTTTCATATAACGTCCTGACTCCCGATGACCTCGCTTGACCTATTCTTTCCTCATACGCAATTATTTTCCTGTCTCTTAAAAAGGTTTTATATCGGTTCTTATGACCTTCTATAGCCACAGTAAATGTCATTGTTTTTCTCTGACATATTTTTTCTTCGTCTCTCAAAAAACATTTTTTTTCTTTTTGGTGGTGGTGGTGGTGGCGGTGTGTGTGTGTGTGTCTGTGTGTGTGTCTGTGTGTGTGTGGAGAGTTTCGTCGCTGTATCGTCTTTAATCTGGTCCTGATATCTCATGTTGTCCTTGGGTTCAACTTGTCACCATCTCCTCACTGGTAGCCAGATTACCCACACTCCCATCACACAACTTCACGTATTTTTTCCCATTTCATTTCTCTCTCTATCTTGCCTCATATTGTCAAACTTGCCTCTTTCATCAAATTGCGCCTTGTCTTATCTTCGACTATCCTTTCTTTGTTCCACCACCCCACCTCGACAGCTCTGCCATTTCCTATCATTTCCAGGCTTCGGATATTCACCCTAACTTCTTATATAACCTTAACTAGCCTTCCTTATTAACCTAGTGCCTGTCATTCCTCACCCTCTCCAGTATATTCTGAGTCCCTTATCCTCGTTGTTAGATCATGGTCTCTCTTAAGCCCCCAACCGACTTTCTCTCGCTACGCTTTGGCCTCTTATTTTCATAGGCTCTGGAAGTCTCCAGGAGGATCTCTCGGACTTTTCCCAAGTTCCAGGGTTCCCCGTAGCCACCGTATTTCTCCTAGTTTGCCTGGGTCTTATCCTCCTTATATTTACGAGAATAAGGAAGCGTATCTCACACACACAGAGGGAGGGAGGTAGAGGGTACACTGGTGCTTTCCCTGCAACCAGTGACGTGAAGATGTACGCGAGGGGCAAAATATTTATAAAAGAAAAAGAGAATTCACATCTACGAGATTCAACGACAGAGTCGGTACAAAAGGAATATATAGGATTCAAGCAATAAACAGACCACTGGGTCTTTTCGGGGCTGTTTTTTGGGAGTAAAAGAGATCAGAAAAGCACATAGATGATTCAGAGAAAAATGTACAAGCTGTTCCTTTGGTGAAGGAGGCGTAAATAGTATTGAACGTCGACTTGAAGCGGTGGTCAACGACAGTGAGAAGCGTGGAAAGCATTTGACCCACGAGAAGACGGAGTCGAGCGTGCAAAGGTAGAGAAGCTTGCGAATTGGACTAAAGTTGATCGTTGACTGGGAGTGAAAATGGAAAATAGGAGAAATAAGACACTGAACAGCAAAAGTGACGTGAAAATTAGACTCTTTATAAATGATTATCATAATGATCAATATGATAATGATAACCTTGATAATATAAATAAAAATGATAATAATGATAATAATAATGATAATGATGATAATAATAGTAATAATAATAATAATAATAATAATAATAATAATAATAATAATAATAATAATAATAATGATAATAATAATAATAATAATAATAATAATAATAATAATAATGATAATAATAATAAAAATAATAATAACAATAATAATATTTTTTTTATTTTTTATTTTGCTTTGTCGCTGTCTCCGCGTTTGCGAGGTAGCGCAAGGAAACAGACGAAAGAAATGGCCCAACCCACCCCCATACACAATGTACACACACACACTCCCACACACGCAAATATACATACCTATACATCTCAATGTACACATTTATATACACACACAGACACATACATATATACCCATGCACACAATTCACACTGTCTGCCCCTATTCATTTCCATCGCCACCTCGCCACACATGGAATACCATCCCCCTCCCCCCTCATGTGTGCGAGGTAGCACTAGGAAAAGACAACAAAGGCCCCATTCGTTCACACTCAGTCTCCAGCTGTCACGCAATAATGCCCGAAACCACAGCTCCCTTTCCACATCCAGGCCCAACACAACTTTCCATGGTTTACCCCAGACGCTTCACATGCCCTGATTCAATCCACTGACAGCACGTCAACCCCGGTATACCACATCGATCCAATTCACTCTATTCCTTGCCCGCCTTTCACCCTCCTGCATGTTCAGGCCCCGATCACACAAAATCTTTTTCACTCCATCTTTCCACCTCCAGTTTGGTCTCCCACTTCTCCTCGTTCCCTCCACCTCCGACACATATATCCTCTTGGTCAATCTTTCCTCACTCATTCTCTCCATGTGCCCAAACCATTTCAAAACACCCTCTTCTGCTCTCTCAACCACGCTCTTTTTATTTCCACACATCTCTCTTACCCTTACATTACTTACTCGATCAAACCACTTCACACCACACATTGTCCTCAAACATCTCATTTCCAGCACATCCATCATCCTGCGCACAACTCTATCCATAGCCCACGCCTCGCAACCATACAAAATTGTTGGAACCACTATTCCTTCAAACATACCCATTTTTGCTTTCCGAGATAATGTTCTCGACTTCCACACATTCTTCAAGGCTCCCAGGATTTTCGCCCCCTCCCCCACCCTATGATTCACTTCCGCTTCCATGGTTCCATCCGCTGCCAGATCCACTCCCAGATATCTAAAACACTTTACTTCCTCCAGTTTTTCTCCATTCAAACTTACCTCCCAATTGACTTGACCCTCAACCCTACTGTACCTAATAACCTTGCTCTTATTCACACTTACTCTTAACTTTCTTCTTTCACACACTTTACCAAACTCAGTCACCAGCTTCTGCAGTTTCTCAGATGAATCAGCCACCAGCGCTGTATCATCAGCGAACAACAACTGACTCACTTCCCAAGCTCTCTCATCCACAACAGACTTCATACTTGCCCCTCTTTCCAAAACTCTTGCATTCACCTCCCTAACAGCCCCATCCATAAACAAATTAAACAACCATGGAGACATCACACACCCCTGCCGCAAGCCTACATTCACTAAGAACCAATCACTTTCTTCTCTTCCTACACGTACACATGCCTTACATCCTCGATAAAAACTTTTCACTGCTTCCAACAACTTTCCTCCCACACCATATATTCTTAATTCCTTCCACAGAGCATCTCTATCAACTCTATCATATGCCTTCTCCAGATCCATAAATGCTACATACAAATCCATTTGCTTTTCTAAGTATTTCTCACATACATTCTTCAAAGCAAACACCTAAGCCACACATCCTCTACCACTTCTGAAACCACACTGCTCTTCCCCAATCTGACGCTCTGTACATGCCTTCACCCTCTCAATCAATACCCTGCCGTATAATTTACCAGGAATACTCAACAAACTTATACCTCTGTAATTTGAGCACTCACTCTTATCCTCTTTGCCTTTGTAATAATAATAATAATAATAATGATAATAATAATAATAATCATAATAATAATAATAATGATAATAATAATAATAATAATAATAATAATAATAATAATAATGATAATAATAATAATAATAGTAATAATAGTAATAATGATAATAATAATAATGATAATAACAACAACAAGAATAATAATAATAATAATAATAATAATAATAATAATAATAATAATAATAATAATAATAATAGTAATAATAATAATAATAATACTAATAATAATAATAATAATGATAATAATAATAATAATGATAATAATAATAATAATAATAATAATAATAATAATAATAATAATAATAATAATAATAATAATAATAATAATAATAACAATAATAATAATAATAATTATAATAATAATAATAATAATAGTAATAATGATAATGATAGCAATAATGATAATGATAATGATAACAATAATAAGAAGAATGAGAATTATCATTAGCATTATCATTATCATTATCATTATTATTATTACTATAATTATCATCACTGTTATTATTATTATTATTATTATTATTATTATTATTATTATTATTATTATTATTATTATTATTATTATTATTATTATTATTATTATCATTATCATTCCAAGATCAATATGGGGTATATGGAAAGTCAGATCAGTATACAATGCTTGTGAGGACGTTTCTGTTAGGATGGATCACCAGTTATGAGGACAATCGACGTAGCAGATCATGAAGGAGAGAGAGAGAGAGAGAGAGAGAGAGAGAGAGAGAGAGAGAGAGAGAGAGAGAGAGAGAGAGAGAGAGAGAGAGAGAGAGAGAGAGAGAGAGAGAGAGAGGTTTCTAAGATCAAACCAGCGAGTCTAGATGTAATGGAGCTCCTTGAGAGTTCATGGATCATAATCGTTAAATATTGATATTGTTAAATGAAACAAAAATCCATTTTCCTGATCAACGATTCTGGCGAAACCAGAAGAAATGAGCTAAATGGAACGATGTGGTATACAGGGGACGACGTGTCGTCATTAGGCAGAACGAGGGCTTATGTATCGGTCAGGGGGATACCACGTAAAGGTCTAGTGGGGCTAAGCTGTGGATAGCAACCAACAAATAAAATATCCAAAACTATGTTTAATTTAGATTTAGAAAGTGAATTTTACGAAAAGCTGATAATGAGTGTGATATCATCAATACATAATAAGATGTCTCCTATCAAATTTCATGAAATATCAAAAAACTAATAATTCGTAACAACAATGGGTTAGGAATGTGACTGAACACTGAATCACTTCAAAATAAAAGATGATATGTCCAAACTGTAAAACTTCCACTACTTCCCTAGATACTGTAACTAGAAGGGAAAGAAAGAAGAGCTCAGACGACCATAAAAGAAATATATCAAAAAGATCGAGATGCCAAAACTTTCTTGCAATGAGATGGATGTCTTCGAAGTCACCATGACAAGGATTTGAGTTTCGGTCAGGGGAGAGTGGTGATGCGGCAGAAGAACGGCTGAAGGAGAGTCAGTTTTCCAACACTAATATCAAGTTTTCCACAACTACGTTAAGAAAAAGAAAGTCAACAGTCCATTGTCAAGGGATGGTCTCCCTTGACAACTTCCATAGCTTTTTTCTGTTTACAGCGTTCTCAGACAATTTCATTTTTTACCATTTTCTTATTTTGTTCTTCATGGCTTCACCTCTTTCCTTAGTATCTATCTTGACTTCTTGCCTCCTGCTGGACTCAGTTGTCTTCTCTGTACTTTTTACCTCTCGTTTAGCTTTGGCTTTGACTGTCATTACGTGGGTTCTTGCCCTGGACTTTTTATTTTTCGCTTAAAGAGGAAATACAGAGATTCATTTGCTTACGAGCTTTAGAGTTTTCTACTGATTCTCTTTACCCTCACTTGCGCTTCCTTTTGGTCTTTTCTTGTCATCGTCTCTTTTCTCACGTCCTTCCCTGACAAACACAGGTTAGACTAAGATTTTTTACGACCTGGAGAGGGTCGTGCTGTACATTGGCGTCTTCTAAGACTACATCTACTACATCTTAGTCCCTAATGAGACTACTGGCCTCACCAGCCTCTACATATAGGCTTCAATAGTCTTTCATAGTCTGCTAGCTCCATCCAGATCCTCCGAAGATCCTGCTGGTAACCTTTGACTTCATACGGCCTTCATGATATCCTATAGCTGCCCCGAGTTAAAGCCGCTCACCATTACCACCGACGGAAGTCCTCTTTTCTCCATCCTGATATATATTTTTCCTCCCAGATCCTACCATGCTCCCTGTAATTTCCTGTAGTAGAAAACGAAATTAGGACATCTGGATGCTCTATGAATCCGTATGGCCCTCTTTAAGCCCTTCTCCAAAACCTTGAGTCTCTTCAGTTCATCTCCTGTGAATTCCCTTCGTTAAGCCTTGCTTATTCCGACCTCCCGCCGCATGTGGTGACCATTAGCGTCGCCACAATGGATGGTAATGACGTAGGTTAATGACTGGCCTTCGCTTGGCTGGTGCAAGAGGGGGCGGGCCTAATCCTCCTTGTTTGCCTCCCCTCGTTACTTCCTCCTCCCCTTCCCTTTTATTTGTTTTCTTCTCGTGTATGTTCGTCGTCTCTATTTTTTCGTCTTATATGTGTTGTCTGTCCCTCTCTTTTCTTCTCATATACTTTCACTTGTCTTTTTGTTTCTTTTTCATTTACTTTGATTTTCCTTTTTTCTCGAATATACTTGTCCCTCTGTTTCCTTCTCATATACTTTCCTTGTTCCTCTATTTTCTTCTTATATACTTCATTTGTCTTCATATGTCCTTCCTGTACACTACTTTTCTTACAAATAAATATCATAAATTCCTTCATTTTCATTATTAAGAAAAGTGCATAATCATCTATTTTCTTATATGTACGTATTCCTCTGTTTACACATTACATTTATATTCATTTATTATACATTGTCGCTGTCTCCCGCGTTAGCGAGGTAGTGCAAGGAAACAGACGAAAGAATGGCCCAACCCACCCACATACACATGCATATACATATACGACCACACACGCACATATACATAATTATACATTTCAACGTATAAAATATATACATACACAGACATATACATATTTACATATGTACATAATTCATACTTGCTGCCCTCAGCCAATCCCGTCGCTACCCCGCCACATATGAACTAACAACCCCCTCCCCTCCGCATGCGCGCGAGGTAGTGCTGGAAAAAGACAACAAAGGCCACATTCGTTCACACTCAGTCTGTAGCTGTCATGTATAATGCACCGAAACCACAGCTCCCTTTCCACATCCAGGTCCACAGAACCTTTCCATGGTTTACCCCAGACGCTCCATATGCCCTGGTTCAATCCATTGATAGCATGTCGACCCCAGTATACCGCATCGTTTCAATTCATTCCATTCCTTACGCGCCTTTCACTCTCCTGCATGTTCAGGCCCCGATCGCTCAAAATCTTTTTCACTCCATCTTTCCACCTCCAGTTTGGTCTCCCACTCTCCTCGCTCCCTCCACTACTGACACATATATTGTCTTTGCCAATCTTTCCTCATTCATTCTCTCCATGTGACCAAACCGTTTCAAAACATGCTCTCTCAGCCACACTCTTTTTATTACTACACATCTCTCTTACGCTTTCAATACTTAGTCGATCAAACCACCTTACACCACATATTGTCCTCAAACATCTCATTTCCAGCACATCAACTCTCCTCCGCACAACTCTATCTATAGCCCACGCCTCGCAACCATATAACATTGCTGGAACCACTATTCCTTCAAACATACCTATTTTTGCTTTCCGAGATAACGTTCTCGCCTTCCACACGTTTTTTCAACGCTCCCAGAACTTTCGCCCACTCCCCCACCCTGTGACTCACTGCCGCTTCCATGGTTCCATCCGCTGCCAAATCCACTCCCAGTTATCTAAAACACTTCACTTCCTCCAGTTTCTCTCCATTCAAACATACCTCCCAGTTGACTTGTCCCTCAACCCTACTCTACCCAATAACATTGCTCTTATTCACATATACTCTCAGCTTTCTTCTTTCTCACACTTTACCAAACTCAGTCACCAGCTTCTGCAGTTTCTCACCCGAATCAGCCACCAGCGCTGTATCATCAGCGAACAATAACTGACTCACTTCCCAAGCCCTCTCATCCACAACAGACTGCATACTTGCTCCTCTCTCTGAAAACCTTGCATTCACCTCCCTGAAAACTCTATCCATAAATAGATTAAGCAACCATGGAGACATCACATACCTCTGCCACAAACCAACATTCACTGAGAACCAGTCCCTTTCCTCTCTTCCTACTCGATAAAAACTTTTCACTGCTTCTAACAACTTGCCTCCCACCCCATATATTATTAATACCTTCCACAGAGCATCTCTATCAACTCTGTCATATGCCTTCTCCAGATCCATAAATGCCACATACAAATCCATTTGCTTTTCTAAGTATTTCTCACATACATTCTTCAAAACAAACACCTCATCCACGCATCCTCTACCACTTCTGACACTACACTGCTCTTCCCCAATCTGATGCTCTGTACATGCTTTTACCTACTCAATCAATACCCTCCATATAGTTTCCTAGGAATACTAAAAAATTAATACCTCTGTAATTTGAGCACTCACCTCTATCCCCTTTGCCTTTGTACAATGGCACGATGCATGCATTCCGCCAATCCTCATACATACACACATTAAATATCCTTACCTACCAGTCAACAACACAGTCACCCCATCTTTAATACATTCCACTGCAATACCATCCAAACCCGCTGCCTTGCCGGCTTTCATCTTCCACAAAGCTTTTACTACCTCTTTTCTGTTTACCAGATCATTTTCCCTAACCCTCTAACTTGGCACACCACCTCGACCAAAACACCCTATATCTGCCACTCTTTCATCTAACACATTCAACAAACCTTCAAAATACTCACTCCATCTCCTCACATCACCACTACTTGTTATTACCTCCCCATTTACCCTCTTCATCGATGTTCCCATTTGTTCACTTGTCTTACACACTAGATTTACCCCCTTCCAAAACTTCTTTTTATTCTCACTAAAAAATAATGATACTCTCTCACACCAACTCTCATTTGCCCGCTTTTTTACCTTTTACGCCTTTCTCTTGATCTCGTGCCTCTTTCTTTTATACATCTCCCAGTCATTTGCACTATATCCCTGCAAAACTCGTCCAAATGCTTCTCTCTTCCCTTTCACTTATAATTTTACTTCTTCATCCCACCACTCACTACCCTTTCTAATCTGTCCACCTCCCACGCTTCTCATGCCACAAGCATCTTTTGCGCAAGCAATCACGGCTTCTCTAAATACATCCCATTCCTCCCAAACTCTCTTACGTCATTTGCTCTCATCTTTTTCGATTCTGCATTCAGTACCTCTTGGTACTTCCTCACACAAGTGTCTTTCCCAAGCTCATTTACTCTCACCACACTCTTCACCGCAACATTCTCTCTTCTTTTCTGAAAGCCTCTACAAATCTTCACCTTCGCCTCCACAAGACAATGATCAGACATCCCTCCAGTTGCACCTCTCAGCACATTAACATCCAAAAGTCTCTCTTTCGCACGCCTATCAATTGACACCTAATCCAATAACGCTCTCTGGCCATCTCTCTTACTTACATACGTATACTTATATATATCTCTCTTTTTAAACCAGGTATTCCCAATTGCCAGTCCTTTTTCAGCACATAAATCTACAAGCTCTTTACAATTTCATTTACAACACTGAACACCCCATGTACACCAATAATTCCCTCAACTGCCACATTACTCACCTTTGCATTCAAATCACCCATCACTATAACCCAGTCTCGTGTATCAAAACTATTAACACACTCACTCAGCTGCTCCCAAAAGACTTGCCTCTCACGATCTTTCTTCTCATGCCCAGGTGCATATGCACCACTAATCACCCATCTCTCTCCATCCACTTTCAGTTTTACCCATATCAATCTCGAGTTTACTTTCTTACATTCTATCACATACTCCCACCACTCCTGTTTAAGGAGTATTGCAACTCCTTCCCTTGCTCTTGTCCTCTCGCTAACCCCTGACTTTACTCCCAAGACATTCCCAAACCGCTCTTCCCCTTTACCCTTAAGCCTCGTTTCATTCAGAGCCAAAACATCCAGGTTCCTTTCCTCAAACATACTACCTATCTCTACTTTTTTCTCATCTTGGTTACATCTACACACATTTAGACACCCCAATCTGAGCCTTCGAGGAGTATGAGTAATCCCCGCGGGACTCCTTCTTCTGTTTCCCCTTTTAGAACGTTAAAATACAAGGGGGGGAGGGTTTCTAGCGCCCCGCTCCCGTCCCCTTTAGTCGCCCTCTACGACACGTGAGGAATGCGTAGGAAGTATTCTTTCTCTCCTATCCCCAGGGATATATATATATATATATATATATATATATATATATATATATATATATATATATATATATATATACATATATATATATATATATATATATATATATATATATATATATATATATATATATATATAGAGGGGATATATAGGGGATAGGGGAGAAAGAATACTTCCCACGCATTCCCTGCGTGTCGTAGAAGGCGACTAAAAGGGGAGGGAGCGGGAGGCTGGAAATCTTCCCCTCTCGTTTTTTTTTTTTTTTTTTTCAAAAAAGGAACAGAGAAGGGGGCCAGGTGAGGATATTCCCTCCAGTTCCCTCAGTCCTCTGTTCTTAACGCTACCTCGCTAACGCGGGAAATGGCGAATAGTTTGAAAGAAAGAAAAGATATATATATATATATATATATATATATATATATATATATATATATATATATATATATATATATATATATATATATATATATATATATATATATATATATATATATATATACATATATATATATATATATATATATATATATATATATATATATATATATATATATATATATATATATATATATATATATACATATATATATATATATATATATATATATTATATATATATATATATATATATCTTTTTTTGTACTATTCGCTATTTCCCGCATTAGCGAGGTAGCGTTAAGAACAGAGGACTGACCCTTTGAGGAACATCCTCACTTGGCCCCCTTCTCTGTTCCTTCTTTTGGAAAATGAAAAACGAGAGGGGAGGATTTCCAGCCCCCCGCTCCCTTCCCTTTTAGTCGCCTTCAACGACACGCAGGGAATACGTGGGAAGAATTCTTTCTCCCCTATCCCCAGGGATAATGTATATATATATATATATATATATATATATATATATATATATATATATATATATATATATATATATATATGATGTGAGAAGGAGATGGAGTGAGTATTTTGAAGGTTTGTTGAATGTGTTTGATGATAGAGTGGCAGATATAGGGTGTTTTGGTCGAGGTGGTGTACAAAGTGAGAGGGTTAGGGAAAATGATTTGGTAAACAGAGAAGAGGTAGTGAAAGCTTTGCGGAAGATGAAAGCCGGTAAGGCAGCAGGTTTGGATGGTATTGCAGTGGAATTTATTAAAAAAGGTGGTGACTGTATTGTTGACTGGTTGGTAAGGTTATTTAATGTATGTATTACTCATGGTGAGGTGCCTGAGTATTGGCGGAATGCGTGCATAGTGCCATTGTACAAAGGCAAAGGGGATAAGAGTGAGTGCTCAAATTACAGAGGTATAAGTTTGTTGAGTATTCCTGGTAAATTATATGGGAGGGTATTGATTGAGAGGGTGAAGGCATGTACAGAGCATCAGATTGGGGAAGAGCAGTGTGGTTTCAGAAGTGGTAGAGGATGTGTGGATCAGGTGTTTGCTTTGAAGAATGTATGTGAGAAATACTTAGAAAAGCAAATGGATTTGTATGTAGCATTTATGCATCTGGAGAAGGCATATGATAGAGTTGATAGAGATGCTCTGTGGAAGGTATTAAGAATATATGGTGTGGGAGGAAAGTTGTTAGAAGCAGTGAAAAGTTTTTATCGAGGATGTAAGGCATGTGTACGTGTAGGAAGAGAGGAAAGTGATTGGTTCTCAGTGAATGTAGGTTTGCGGCAGGGGTGTGTGATGTCTCCATGGTTGTTTAATTTGTTTATGGATGGGGTTGTTAGGGAGGTAAATGCAAGAGTTTTGGAAAGAGGGGCAAGTATGAAGTCTGTTGGGGATGAGAGAGCTTGGGAAGTGAGTCAGTTGTTGTTCGCTGATGATACAGCGCTGGTGGCTGATTCATGTGAGAAACTGCAGAAGCTGGTGACTGAGTTTGGTAAAGTGTGTGGAAGAAGAAAGTTAAGAGTAAATGTGAATAAGAGCAAGGTTATTAGGTACAGTAGGGTTGAGGGTCAAGT
>NC_092237.1:18747097-18772097 GCF_036320965.1 Panulirus ornatus
TTATCTATCTGCCACACAAGACACAGTAAAGGTACACATTCCAACTATATGCAGCCTATAATCTAGATGGCGTGACAATCGCATGGCTTCCCCAGCAGCAACCATTCCTTTCATTTCATCTCCTTTCGATTCTTCCTTTCTTGAGTTCTTGTTTCCTTCTTCGCTTTTTTTTTTTTTCCATCTAAAGGTATATTGCAGACAACAATCTGTTCCCTTCTTACTCCTGTCTCGTGATCCACTCTGATATTTCATTAGGACACCCTCTTATCATCAATTGTTCTAGCTCCCTAATGACATCATAATGATATCACTGATCGCACCAAGAACTTCCCTGAGATTTTCTTCCAAATTACATCCCATTAACTTCTAATTCTCTTTCTCGCTCGGCAACTTCGTACCATAAAGTAATTACAAAAATCTCCTTAAACTTTTTCAATCTTTGCTTACTTCATTTTATGTTCAGGTGCAGCTGCGTCTTCTTCTTTGATTATCTGTATGCAAATATCTTCTTTTCATATAGAAGTTAAACAATGCTGTGGTCTCTTCATAATCATGCCCAACTTTACTAGAGTTAGACAATGCCCCAATCATAACCATCTCGAATGATAGGAATAAAGGGTAAGATGACCGACATACATGTACCACCCGTCAAATAGATAGTCTTCTATTCGTATCTCTAAACCACATTTGCTTTGTGATACATTGTACCATCGCCCTAAAAATGTAAACATGTCCTAGCTTCATCTCTTCAATGTATATCAACTGACTTATATTTCTCTCTTGTGTCTTCCCTGATGATGTGATTATTACACGAAAGTGCACTTGGGAACTTATCGTGCTTCATTTTCCCCGTGGACTTAAAGGAATATCTTGATCACGCGCAAAACTGTGATCCTTTCCAATATATATATATACATATATATATATATATATATATATATATATATATATATATATATATATATATATATATATATATATATATATATATATATATATATATATATATATATATATATATATATATATATATATATATATATTTTTTTTTTTTTTTTTTTTTTATACTTTGTCGCTGTCTCCCGCGTTTGCGAGGTAGCGCAAGGAAACAGACGAAAGAAATGCCCCCCCCCCCATACACATGTACATACGTCCACACACGCAAATATACATACCTACACAGCTTTCCATGGTTTACCCCAGACGCTTCACATGCCTTGATTCAATCCACTGACAGCACGTCAACCCCTGTATACCACATCGCTCCAATTCACTCTATTCCTTGCCCTCCTTTCACCCTCCTGCATGTTCAGGCCCCGATCACACAAAATCTTTTTCACTCCATCTTTCCACCTCCAATTTGGTCTCCCTCTTCTCCTCGTTCCCTCCACCTCCGACACATATATCCTCTTGGTCAATCTTTCCTCACTCATTCTCTCCATGTGCCCAAACCATTTCAAAACACCCTCTTCTGCTCTCTCAACCACGCTCTTTTTATTTCCACACATCTCTCTTACCCTTACGTTACTTACTCGATCAAACCACCTCACACCACACATTGTCCTCAAACATCTCATTTCCAGCACATCCATCCTCCTGCGCACATCTCTATCCATAGCCCACGCCTCGCAACCATACAACATTGTTGGAACCACTATTCCTTCAAACATACCCATTTTTGCTTTCCGAGATAATGTTCTCGACTTCCACACATTTTTCAAGGCTCCCAAAATTTTCGCCCCCTCCCCCACCCTATGATCCACTTCCGCTTCCATGGTTCCATCCGCTGACAGATCCACTCCCAGATACCTAAAACACTTCACTTCCTCCAGTTTTTCTCCATTCAAACTCACCTCCCAATTGACTTGACCCTCACCCCTACTGTACCTAATAACCTTGCTCTTATTCACATTTACTCTTAACTTTCTTCTTCCACACACTTTACCAAACTCAGTCACCAGATTCTGCAGTTTCTCACATGAATCAGCCACCAGCGCTGTATCATCAGCGAACAACAACTGACTCACTTCCCAAGCTCTCTCATCCCCAACACACTTCATACTTGCCCCTCTTTCCAGGACTCTTGCATTTACCTCCCTAACAACCCCATCCATAAACAAATTAAACAACCATGGAGACATCACACACCCCTGCCGCAAACCTACTTTCACTGAGAACCAATCACTTTCCTCTCTTCCTACACGTACACATGCCTTACATCCTCGATAAAAACTTTTCACTGCTTCTAACAACTTGCCTCCCACACCATATATTCTTAGTACCTTCCACAGAGCATCTCTATCAACTCTATCATATGCCTTCTCCAGATCCATAAATGCTACATACAAATCCATTTGCTTTTCTAAGTATTTCTCACATACATTCTTCAAAGCAAACACCTGATCCACACATCCTCTACCACTTCTGAAACCACACTGCTCTTCCCCAATCTGATGCTCTGTACATGCCTTCACCCTCTCAATCAATACCCTCCCATATAATTTACCAGGAATACTCAACAAACTTATACCTCTGTAATTATATATATATATATATATATATATATATATATATATATATATATATATATATATATATATATATATATATATATATATATATATATATATATATATATATTTTTTTTTTTTTTCGTACTATTCGCCATTTCCCGCGTTAGCGAGGTAGCGTTAAGAACAGAGGACTGAGCCTTTGAGGGAATATCCTCACTTGGCCCCCTTCTGTGTTCCTTCTTTTGGAAAATTAAAAACGTGAGGGAAGGATTACCAGCCCCCCGCTCCCTTCCCTTTTAGTCGCCTTCTACGACACGCAGGGAATACGTGAGAAGTATTCGTTCTCCCCTATCCCCAGGGATATATCTTTTCTTTCTTTCTTTCAAACTATTCTCCATTTCCCGCGTTAGCGAGGTGGCGTTAAGAACAGAGGACTGGGCCTTTGAGAGAATATCCTCACCTGGCCCCATTCTCTGTTCCTTCTTTTGGAAAATTAAGAGAAAAAAAAAAAACGAGAGAGGAGGATTTCCAGCTCCCGCTCCCTTCCCTTTTAGTCGCCTTCTACGATACGCAGGGAATACGTGGAAAGTATTCTTTCTCCCCTATCCCCAGGGATAGGAACCATGGAAGCGGAAGTGAATCATAGGGTGGGGGAGGGGGCGAAATTTCTGGGAGACTTAAAGAATGTGTGGAAGTCGAGAACATTATCTCGGAAAGCAAAAATGGGTATGTTTGAAGGAATAGTGGTTCCAACAATGTTATACAGTTGCGAGGCGTGGGCTACAGATAGAGTTGTGCGCAGGAGGGTGGATGTGCTAGAAATGAGATGTTTGAGGACAATCTGTGGTGTGAGGTGGTTTGATCGAGTAAGTGATGATAGGGTAAGAGAGATGTGTGATTATCAAAAGAGTGTGGTTGAGAGAGCAGAAGAGGGTGTTTTGAAATGGTTTGGTCTCATGGAGAGAATGAGTGAGGAAATATTGACCAAATGGATATATGTGTCGGAGGTGCAGAGAACGAGAAGTGGGAGACCAAATTGGAGGTGGAAAGATGGAGTGAAAAAGATTTTAAGTGATCGGGGCCTGAACGTGCAGGAGGGTGAAAGGCGTGCAAGGAATAGTGAATTGGAACGATGTGGTATACCGGGGTTGACGTGCTGTCAGTGGATTGAATCAGGGCAGGTGAAGCGTCTGGGGTAAACCATGGAAAGCTGTGTAGGTATGTATATTTGCGTGTGTGGACGTATGTATATACATGTGTATGGGGGTGGGTTGGGCCATTTCTTTCGTCTGTTTCCTTGCGCTACCTCGCAAACGCGGGAGACAGCGACAAAGCAAAAAAAAAGAAAAAAAAAAAAAATATATATATATATATATATATATATATATATATATATATATATATATATATATATATATATATATATATATATATATATATATATATATATATATATATATATATATATGTGTGTGTGTGTGTATATGTACGTATGTATGTGTGTGTGTGTGTATGTGTATATGTATATATATATGTATATTATCCCTGGGGATAGGGGTGAAAGAATACTTCCCACGTATTCCTCGCGTGTCGTAGAAAGCGACTAAAGGGGACGGGAGCGGGGGGCCAGAAATCCTCCCCTCTTGTATTAACTTTCTAAAATGGGAAACAGAATATATATATATATATATATATATATATATATATATATATATATATATATATATATATATATATATATATATATATATATATATATATATATATATATATGTATATATATATATATATATATATATATATATATATATATATATATATATATATATATATATATATATATATATATATATATATATATATATATATTCTTTTTATTTTGCTTTGTCGCTGTCTCCCGCGTTTCCGAGGTAGCGCAAGGAAACAGACGAGAGAAATGGCCCAACCCACCCCCATACACAATGTATATACATACACGTCCACACATGCAAATATACATACCTATACATCTCAATGTACACACATATATACACACACAGACACATACATATATACCCATGCACACAATTCACACTGTCTGCCTTTATTCATTCCTATCACCACCTCGCCACACATGGAATACTATACCCCTCCCCCCTCATGTGTGCGAGGTAGCACTAGGAAAAGACAACAAAGGCCCCACTCGTTCACACTCAGTCTCTAGCTGTCATGCAATAATGCCCGAAACCACAGCTCCCTTTCCCCATCCAGGCCACACACAACTTTCCATGGTTTACCCCAGACGCTTCACATGCACTGATTCAATCCACTGACAGCACGTCAACCCCGGTATACCACATTGATCCAATTCACTCTATTCCTTGCCCTCCTTTCACCCTCCTGCATGTTCAGGCCCCGATCACACAAAATCTTTTTCACTCCATCTTTCCACGTCCAATTTGGTCTCCCACTTCTCCGAGTTCCCTCCACCTCCGACATATATATCCTCTTCGTCAATCTTTCCTCACTCATTCTCTCCATGTGCCCAAACAATTTTAAAACACCCTCTTCTGCTCTCTCAACCACGCTCTTTTTATTTCCACACATCTCTCTTACCCTTACGTTACTTACTCGATCAAACCACCTCACACCACATATTGTCCTCAAACATCTCATTTCCAGCACATCCACCCTCCTTCGCACAACTCTATCCATAGCCCACGCCTCGCAACCATACAACATTGTTGGAACCACTATCCCTTCAAACATACCCATTTTTGCTTTCCGAGATAATGTTCTCGACTTCCACACATTCTTCAAGGCTCCCAGGATTTTCGCCCCCTCCCCCACCCTATGATTCACTTCCTCTTCCATGGTTCCATCCTCTGCCAGATCCACTCCCAGATATCTAAAGCGCTTTACTTCCTACAGTTTATCTCCATTCAAACTTACCTCCCAATTGACTTGACCCTCAACCCTACTGTACCTATTAACCTTGCTCTTATTCACATTTACTCTTAACTTTCTTCTTTCACACACTTTACCAAACTCAGTCACCAGCTTCTGCAGTTTCTCACATGAATTAGCCAACAGCGATGTATCATCAGCGAACAACAACTGACTCACTTCCCAAGCTCTCTCATCCACAACACACTTCATACTTGCCCCTCTTTCCAAAACTCTTCCATTCACCTCCCTAACAATCCCATCCATAAACATATTAAACAACCATGGAGACATCACACACCCCTGCCGTAAACCTACATTCACTGAGAACCAATCACTTTCCTCTCTTCCTACAAGCAAACATGCCTTACATCCTCGATAAAAACTTTTCACTGCTTCTAACAACTTGCCTCCTACACCATATATCCTTAATACCTTCCACAGAGCATCTCTATCAACTCCATCATATGCCTTCTCCAGATCCGTAAATGCTACATACAAATCCATTTGCTTTTCTAAGTATTTCTCACATACATTCTTCAAAGCAAACACCTGATCCACACATCCTCTACCACTTCTGAAACCACACTGCGATTCCCCAATCTGATGCTCTGTACATGCCTCCACCCTCTCAATCAATACCCTCCCATATAATCTACCAGGAATACTCAACAAACTTATACCTCTATAATTTGAGCACTCACTCTTATATATATATATATATATATATATATATATATATATATATATATGTTTTTTTTTTTTTGTCGCTGTCTCCCGCGTTTACGAGGTAGCGCAAGGAAACAGACGAAAGAAATGGCCCAACCCACCCCCATACACATGCCTTGATTCAATCCACTGACAGCACGTCAACCCCGGTATACCACATCGCTCCAATTCACTCTATTCTTTGCCCTCCTTTCACCCTCCTGCATGTTCAGGCCCCGATCACACAAAATCTTTTTCACTCCATCTTTCCACCTCCAATTTGGTCTCCCTCTTCTCCTCGTTCCCTCCACCTCCGACACATATATCCTCTTGGTCAATCTTTCCTCACTCATTCTCTCCATGTGACCAAACCATTTCAAAACACCCTCTTCTGTTCTCAACCACGCTCTTTTTATTTCCACACATCTCTCTTACCCTTACGTTACTTACTCGATCAAACCACCTCACACCACACATTGTCCTCAAACATCTCATTTCCAGCACATCCATCCTCCTGCGCACAACTCTATCCATAGTCCACGCCTCGCAATCATACAACATTGTTGGAACCACTATTCCTTCAAACATACCCATTTTTGCTTTCCGAGATAATGTTCTCGACTTCCACACATTCTTCAAGGCTCCCAGAATTTTCGCCCCCTCCCCCACCCTATGATCCACTTCCGCTTCCATTGTTCCATCCGCTGCCAGATCCACTCCCAGATATCTAAAACACCTCACTTCCTCCAGGTTTTCTCCATTCAAACTCACCTCCCAATTGACTTGACCCTCAACCCTACTGTACCTAATAACCTTGCTCTTATTCACATTTACTCTTAACTTTCTTCTTTCACACACTTTACCAAACTCAGTCACCAGCTTTTGCAGTTTCTCACATGAATCAGCCACCAGCGCTGTATCATCAGCGAACAACAACTGACTCACTTCCCAAGCTCTCTCATCCCCAACAGACTTCATACTTGCCCCTCTTTCCAAAACTCTTGCATTCACCTCCCTAACAACCCCATCCATAAACAAATTTAACAACCATGGAGACATCACACATCCCTGCCGTAAACCTACATTCACTGAGAACGAATCACTTTCATCTCTTCCTACACGTACACATGCTTTACATCCTCGATAAAAACTTTTCACTGCTTCTAACAACTTGCCTCCCACACCATATATTCTTAATACCTTCCACAGAGCATCTCTATCAACTCTATCATATGCCTTCTCCAGATCCATAAATGCTACATACAAATCTATTTGCTTTTCTAAGTATTTCTCACATACATTCTTCAAAGCAAACACCTGATCCACACATCCTCTACCACTTCTGAAACCACACTGCTCTTCCCCAATCTGATGCTCTGTACATGTCTTCACCCTCTCAACCAATACCCTCCCATATAATTTGCCAGGAATACTCAACAAACTTATACCTCTGTAATTTATATATATATATATATATATATATATATATATATATATATATATATATATATATATATATATATATATATATATATATATATATATATATATATATTATATATATATATATATATATATATATATATATATATATATATATATATATATATATATATATATTTTTTTTTTTTTCTTTTTATACTTTGTCGCTGTCTCCCGCGTTTGCGAGGTAGCGCAAGGAAACAGACGAAAGAAATGGCCCAACCCCCCCCATACACATGTATATACATACGTCCACACACGCAAATATACATACCTACACAGCTTTCCATGGTTTACCCCAGACGCTTCACATGCCTTGATTCAATCCACCGACAGCACGTCAACCCCGGTATACCACATCGCTCCAATTCACTCTATTCCTTGCCCTCCTTTCACCCTCCTGCATGTTCAGGCCCCGATCACACAAAATATTTTTCACTCCATCTTTCCACCTCCAATTTGGTCTCCCTCTTCTCCTTGCTCCCTCCACCTCCGACACATATATCCTCTTGGTCAATCTTTCCTCACTCATCCTCTCCATGTGCCCAAACCACTTCAAAACACCCTCTTCTGCTCTCTCAACCACGCTCTTTTTATTTCCACACATCTCTCTTACCCTTACGTTACTCACTCGATCAAACCACCTCACACCACACATTGTCCTCAAACATCTCATTTCCAGCACATCCATCCTCCTGCGCACAACTCTATCCATAGCCCACGCCTCGCAACCATACAACATTGTTGGAACCACTATTCCTTCAAACATACCCATTTTTGCTTTCCGAGATAATGTTCTCGACTTCCACACATTCTTCAAGGCCCCCAGAATTTTCGCCCCCTCCCCCACCCTATGATCCACTTCCGCATCCATGGTTCCATCCGCTGCCAGATCCACTCCCAAATATCTAAAACACTTCACTTCCTCCAGTTTTTCTCCATTCAAACTCACCTCCCAATTGACTTGACCCTCAACCCTACTGTACCTAATAACCTTGCTCTTATTCACATTTACTCTTAACTTTCTTCTTTCACACACTTTACCAAACTCAGTCACCAGCTTCTGCAGTTTCTCACATGAATCAGCCACCAGCGCTGTATCATCATATATATATATATATATATATATATATATATATATATATATATATATATATATATATATATATATATATATATACATATATATATATATATATATTATATATATATATATATATATATATATATATATATATATATATATATATATATATATACATGTATATGTATATATATATATTTATATATATATACATATATATATATATATATATATATATATATATATATATATATATATATATATATATATATATATATATATATATATATATATATATATATATATATATATATATATATATATATATGTATATATATTTTCTGACAAACCTGATATGTATTTCCACCATTTCACGATCTTCTGTGACCTCCTTCCCTTACACCCAAACAATGGCCTTGTCCTCACCCAACAAACTTTTGCCTGGTTTGTATTTTCTGATGTCCCGTCATCTGGCTTATCTTTAGCCTGCACAGATGCAGCACGTCTGATCACCCTTACAAGAGGAGTATACGGTACTTTTGATAGACTTGGTATTGAGTCTCACTCTTGGGCAATCCAGTGGTTTTCATGGCTTCCTCATAACACTTCATACCTTCGTATGATCTTTCCTCATCTTTCCAAGCAACCTTAAGATTTGTCTAGTCATTCCTATCGTATGCTTTCATGTATGATGGTTTACAGATGCTTTAAGATAGTCAGATTTTTAAGACAACTGATGTTTTTAGGCTCTCTGATCCTAACTTAACTTTACTTTTTTTTTTTATTCTTACCCCTTTTTGAATCCTAGACGTCAATATCCAATTCTTAGCATTCCTCATGGCATCAGTTAGCTTCATATACCCTGCTCGAACCCATTTTAGTTATCTCAGACATTGGAACAACACATAGGGGGTGCTTGTGATCCCTCCAGATTTCTAATATCTGCCTTTTTCGGGTTCTATTTGGTATTCTATGATTATTCATCATATCCCACCAATGTCAGTGTCGCCCTTTGGTTGTCATATAACAGTTTACCTCGCATTCCACTTCTCTTGGTCAATTGGATCGATTCCTGGCATCACAACTGGCTTTTCACACACCTGGCATTTGACTTCTGTATAACCCCAATTGGCACATCTGTGAGTTACCTTCCGTCAAACTTGGCTTCTGTCTCTGTCTCCTCTCCCTCTGTTGTCCCACTGCGTGTTTTGGTCATCACCGTCCAGGCAATAGATGTTAATGTCAATACTGAATGACTGCCTTGCGCTTCGTCGCTACACAGAAAGGAAGAAGGTTCGCCTAATTCCCTTCCTCCTGGCTCGTAATATTTCTCTCAATGAGCAAATCCTTTTCCTCAGCAGCTTTTCGATTTCTTCTCACTCCACACCCTCTTCTTTCTTTGTTTTCCCGTTTCTTTCCTTGTCCCCTTTCTCACAAAGATCTTAAACCCTTTTCTTCCCATCATATTGCCATCTCGTTCTTTGCTTATCTACCTACTCGTTCTTTCTTTCTCTTTTCCCTCTTTATAGATTACCATCCCTCATTCCTTATATAAGATTATGTTTTTCTCACTACGATACCCCCTTCCAGTAGCCTTTGCATCACCAAGAAGCAAAAGAGAAATCACCAAAAATACATCATCTGCACTGAAGAATATAGAAAAATATGCGATAGAATTACTAACAAATTCTCAGGTATACAAAACACATGGAAAGACACAATCACAAAGACTCGTACAATTGGATATATCAGAACATAGAATGATACGTACATATTCTTACGCCGGAGCTCATAGTCACACACAGACATATACACATATTCTTGTATGCATACTTGTAAAAGCACAATGATATACACACACGTAAGTTTACGCATGGACATGCATTCATATATACACAAAAAACACACAGACATACTCATACACACAACCACAAAGATAGTAATCACACACACACACACACACACACACACACACATGCGAGGGAAAAAATGGGGACGAGTCACAGTAAAAGAATGCCTCAGCGCGATTATCGTCCCGCTGGTAATAAGTAAGCTTCAGGGACCGGCATGTGAAAGAGAACTGGGAGTCAACATTATGTCTAACCTGTCACCAGAGAATCATCTTCAGAGAAATTTTCAGGAGGCAAACTGTCTGCTGGCAAATAATATGATCTCATGCAAGTTCATTGCGAGGGAAATGTTCGACAATTCATTTACAACACAGATTTTAATTGGAGCCATTCGCAACAAAAACTTCAACTGGAACCATTCACATCATAGACTTCAATTAGAACCATTCGCATTAAAGACCTAATCTGGAACCATTCACATCAAAGACTTCAACTGAAACTTTCACACCATAGACTTCAATTGGAATCATTCACATCATAGACCTATACTGGAACCACTCAAGTCATAGACTTAAACTGGAACCATTCACATCAAAGACTTCAACTGGAACCATTCAAATCATAGACAAACTGGGACCATTCACATCATAGACCGAAACTAAATCATATTTTTCAGTTTGGTTCCCACACTTAAAGAAGCAAAAAAAAAAAAGTTAATTGAGAGAGAGCAGAGGACAACTAAGACGACACCAAAATCAATGGAGCTGAGCTACAATGATAGGAGGAAGAACTACAAATTTGCCTATCATGGAAGAGAGAAGAGTTAACAGTCACTTGATTACAGTCTTTAAGTTTCTCAAACAGGTCAAAGACGTCGACAATGAGCAGTTTAAGAGTCTGCAATGACAGAGTAATTAGAGATCGTAGCAAGAAACCAGTCAAGAGAGCTGTTGAAGAGGACGTGAAAAAGTAATGATTGGATACCATAAAGAGTTGTAGTACACTTAACTGCTGAATTCGGCAGAATGAAAAGTTAAAAACCTACTTGATAGTTAAGATATTTCACGAGAGGGAGCTCCAAGAGTGTGGAACTCCCTAAATGTATTTTGCAAATAGGTAATTACACAGTTAACTACACAAGTCTCAGCGGTTCAGTGAACAGCGCTCCGACTCACTGACCACCTAACGAGCCTGGCTCTGGGTCAGGACGGGACAGCCAGCCGACACCTAGCCAACTCAGCGGCTCATCTTTCCACCTGAGGCTACATGCTATATACAGCATTCCTGGTTGAGAGACAGTAACGTAAGGGTAAAACTCTCTTCCAGTATACATATAATAACATTCTCACACACACACACACACACACACACACACACACACACACACACGCACACGTACACACATCTGAGAGTTATAGTGGTTAACGTTACTGATCACTGGTCAGCAAAATCCCCGTCTAGAGTTGCGCCCGCATGGGCTCGAATCTGGGCACGACAGTGGGCCCACACCTAAACAAGGGGCTTGTCGTCGACGACAAGTTACTTAGCTAGGCTGGTGTGTGTGTGTGTGTGTGTGTGTGTGTGTGTGTGTGTGTGTGTGTGTGTGAGTAAGCATACATAGGAGTGAACTCACACCTCACATAAACAGTGATCACATTATCCAGAGTAATGTTAGATAATTCCATTCATGTTCTGTTACTGCAATAATTTTCGTGCAATATCATAAATGTACCTTAATTCTTTATCACAATATGGACCCGTGGGTTCCACTTAGAATAAGTGATCCCGTAAATAATGAAACATTTAAGCTTTTGAATTGGTCATAGAAATCATTTTTTGGTGCATTTTTCGCTGTATATTTTATAAAAGATATATGTTTTGTATTTACTCTATGTTGAATGTGATATGAAAAACATAAAAACTATAGAGTCAGTTAATTAGTCAAAAAAACTAACAGTGTATGTTAACTGGATAAACCAAACTGAGAATTTATGGTAACTGGATAAACCATACAAAGAATTTATGGTAACTGAATAAGCCAAACCAATGTGATAGCTGTACAAACCAACCCAACAGTTTATGACAACGGGGTAAACCTCACCAACACTTTATGGTAACTGGATAAACCAAACCAACAGTTTATGGCAGATGAATAAACTAGAAGCTATACCAGCAGTATTTGATAACTGAATATGACAACCAACAGTGCGTGATAACTGGATAGACCAAACGAAGTATGTGTGTGAACACAGTAAACTAAACCAACACCATGTGTTAAGTGGAAGAGCCAAATCTGTTGAGACTTCTCCAGCCGTGAGTTGATGAAATTAGAATTTCCAATACGAATGTTACTTGGTTATTTGACTTTGTCGATCAAAACAGGAATATTCGATTATGGAGACCGAAACACATCGCCTCCTGTAGTATTGTCGTCTCCTGCTCCGTCAACAGTACTCCGTTACCAACGTTCTCACACACACCTTCACACCCATAACCTCTCTCATCTATCCTGGCCCTTCTGCCGCGTTGAGCAAGTGCTCCATTTGCAAATATATGGGAACTTCAGTGAAGGGCGTAAATGGGGAGGTGATAACAAGTAGCGGTGATGTGAGAAGGAGATGGAATGAGTATTTTGAAGGTTTGTTGAATGTGTCTGATGACAGAGTGGCAGATATAGGGTGTTTTGGTCGAGGTGGTGTGCAAAGTGAGAGGGTTAGGGAAAATGATTTGGTAAACAGAGAAGAGGTAGTAAAAGCTTTGCGGAAGATGAAAGCCGGCAAGGCAGCAGGTTTGGATGGTATTGCAGTGGAATTTATTAAAAAAGGGGGTGACTGTATTGTTGACTGGTTGGTAAGGTTATTTAATATATGTATGACTCATGGTGAGGTGCCTGAGGATTGGCGGAATGCGTGCATAGTGCCATTGTACAAAGGCAAAGGGGATAAGAGTGAGTGCTCAAATTACAGAGGTATAAGTTTGTTGAGTATTCCTGGTAAATTATATGGGAGGGTATTGATTGAGAGGGTGAAGGCATGTACAGAGCATCAGATTGGGGAAGAGCAGTGTGGTTTCAGAAGTGGTAGAGGATGTGTGGATCAGGTGTTTGCTTTGAAGAATGTATGTGAGAAATACTTAGAAAAGCAAATGGATTTGTATGTAGCATTTATGGATCTGGAGAAGGCATATGATAGAGTTGATAGAGATGCTCTGTGGAAGGTATTAAGAATATATGGTGTGGGAGGCAAGTTGTTAGAAGCAGTGAAAAGTTTTTATCGAGGATGTAAGGCATGTGTACGTGTAGGAAGAGAGGAAAGTGATTGGTTCTCAGTGAATGTAGGTTTGCGGCAGGGGTGTGTGATGTCTCCATGGTTGTTTAATTTGTTTATGGATGGGGTTGTTAGGGAGGTAAATGCAAGAGTCTTGGAAAGAGGGGCAAGTATGAAGTCTGTTGGGGATGAGAGAGCTTGGGAAGTGAGTCAGTTGTTGTTCGCTGATGATACAGCGCTGGTGGCTGATTCATGTGAGAAACTGCAGATGCTGGTGACTGAGTTTGGTAAAGTGTGTGGAAGAAGAAAGTTAAGAGTAAATGTGAATAAGAGCAAGGTTATTAGGTACAGTAGGGTTGAGGGTCAAGTCAATTGGGAGGTGAGTTTGAATGGAGAAAAACTGGAGGAAGTGAAGTGTTTTAGATATCTGGGAGTGGATCTGTCAGCGGATGGAACCATGGAAGCGGAAGTGGATCATAGGGTGGGGGAGAGGGCGAAAATTTTGGGAGCCTTGAAAAATGTGTGGAAGTCGAGAACATTATCTCGGAAAGCAAAAATGGGTATGTTTGAAGGAATAGTGGTTCCAACAATGCTGTATGGTTGCGAGGCGTGGACTATGGATAGAGTTGTGCGCAGGAGGATGGATGTGCTGGAAATGAGATGTTTGAGGACAATGTGTGGTGTGAGGTGGTTTGATCGAGTAAGTAACGTAAGGGTAAGAGAGATGTGTGGAAATAAAAAGAGCGTGGTTGAGAGAGCAGAAGAGGGTGTTTTGAAATGGTTTGGGCACATGGAGAGAATGAGTGAGGAAAGATTGACCAAGAGGATATATGTGTCGGAGGTGGAGGGAACGAGGAGAAGAGGGAGACCAAATTGGAGTTGGAAAGATGGAGTGAAAAAGATTTTGTGTGATCGGGGCCTGAACATGCAGGAGGGTGAAAGGAGGGCAAGGAATAGAGTGAATTGGAGCGATGTGGTATACAGGGGTTGACGTGCTGTCAGTGGATTGAATCAAGGCATGTGAAGCGTCTGGGGTAAACCATGGAAAGCTGTGTAGGTATGTATATTTGCGTGTGTGGACGTGTGTATGTACATGTGTATGGGGGGGGGGGGTTGGGCCATTTCCTTCGTCTGTTTCCTTGCGCTACCTCGCAAACGCGGGAGACAGCGACAAAGTATAAAAAAAAAAAAAAAAAAATATATATATATATATATATATATATATATATATATATATATATATATATATATATATATATATATATATATATATATATATATATATATATATATATATATATATATATATATATTTTTTTTTTTTTTTAATATATATATATATATATATATATATATATATATATATATTTTTTTTTTTTTTTTTTATAATTTGTCGCTGTCTCCCGCGTTTGCGGGGTAGCGCAAGGAAACAGACGAAAGAAATGGCCCAACCCCCCCCCCCATACACATGTACATACACACGTCCACACACGCAAATATACATACCTACACAGCTTTCCATGGTTTACCCCAGACGCTTCACATGCCTTGATTCAATCCACTGACAGCACGTCAACCCCTGTATACCACATCGCTCCAATTCACTCTATTCCTTGCCCTCCTTTCACCCTCCTGCATGTTCAGGCCCCGATCACACAAAATATATATATATATATATATATATATATATATATATATATATATATATATATATATATATATATATATATATATATATATATATATATATATATATATTTTTTTTTTTTTTTTATACTTTGTCGCTGTCTCCCGCGTTTGCGAGGTAGCGCAAGGAAACAGACGAAAGAAATGGCCCAACCCCCTCCCCCCATACACATGTACATACACACGTCCACACACGCAAATATACATACCTACACAGCTTTCCATGGTTTACCCCAGACGCTTCACATGCCTTGATTCAATCCACTGACAGCACGTCAACCCCTGTATACCACATCGCTCCAATTCACTCTATTCCTTGCCCTCCTTTCACCCTCCTGCATGTTCAGGCCCCGATCACACAAAATCTTTTTCACTCCATCTTTCCAACTCCAATTTGGTCTCCCTCTTCTCCTCGTTCCCTCCACCTCCGACACATATATCCTCTTGGTCAATCTTTCCTCACTCATTCTCTCCATGTGCCCAAACCATTTCAAAACACCCTCTTCTGCTCTCTCAACCACGCTCTTTTTATTTCCACACATCTCTCTTACCCTTACGTTACTTACTCGATCAAACCACCTCACACCACACATTTTCCTCAAACATCTCATTTCCAGCACATCCATCCTCCTGCGCACATCTCTATCCATAGCCCACGCCTCGCAACCATACAATATTGTTGGAACCACTATTCCTTCAAACATACCCATTTTTGCTTTCCGAGATAATGTTCTCGACTTCCACACATTTTTCAAGGCTCCCAAAATTTTCGCCCCCTCCCCCACCCTATGATCCACTTCCGCTTCCATGGTTCCATCCGCTGACAGATCCACTCCCAGATATCTAAAACACTTCACTTCCTCCAGTTTTTCTCCATTCAAACTCACCTCCCAATTGACTTGACCCTCACCCCTACTGTACCTAATAACCTTGCTCTTATTCACATTTACTCTTAACTTTCTTCTTCCACACACTTTACCAAACTCAGTCACCAGCTTCTGCAGTTTCTCACATGAATCAGCCACCAGCGCTGTATCATCAGCGAACAACAACTGACTCACTTCCCAAGCTCTCTCATCCCCAACAGACTTCATACTTGCCCCTCTTTCCAAAACTCTTGCATTTACCTCCCTAACAACCCCATCCATAAACAAATTAAACAACCATGGAGACATCACACACCCCTGCCGCAAACCTACATTCACTGAGAACCAATCACTTTCCTCTCTTCCTACACGTACACATGCCTTACATCCTCGATAAAAACTTTTCACTGCTTCTAACAACTTGCCTCCCACACCATATATTCTTAATACCTTCCACAGAGCATCTCTATCAACTCTATCATATGCCTTCTCCAGATCCATAAATGCTACATACAAATCCATTTGCTTTTCTAAGTATTTCTCACATACATTCTTCAAAGCAAACACCTGATCCACACATCCTCTACCACTTCTGAAACCGCACTGCTCTTCCCCAATCTGATGCTCTGTACATGCCTTCACCCTCTCAATCAATACCCTCCCATATAATTTACCAGGAATACTCAACAAACTTATACCTCTGTAATTTGAGCACTCACTCTTATCCCCTTTGCCTTTGTACAATGGCACTATGCACGCATTCCGCCAATCCTCAGGCACCTCACCATGAGTCATACATACATTAAATAACCTTACCAACCAGTCAACAATACAGTCACCCCCTTTTTTAATAAATTCCCACTGCAATACCATCCAAACCTGCTGCCTTGCCGGCTTTCATCTTCCGCAAAGCTTTTACTACCTCTTCTCTGTTTACCAAATCATTTTCCCCAACCCTCTCACTTTGCACACCCCCTCGACCAAAACACCCTATATCGCCACTCTGTCATCAACACATTCAACAAACCTTCAAATACTCATTCCATCTCCTTCTCACATCACCACTACTTGTTATCACCTCCCCATTTACGCCCTTTCACGGGGGGGCCCCTTTTGGGCTCCCCTTGTCTTACGCACCCTATTTACCTCCTTCCAGAACATCTTTTTACTCCCTAAAATAATGATACTCTCTCACCCCAACTCTCATTTGCCCTTTTTTTCACCTCTTGCACCTTTCTTTTAAACCTCCGTCTCTTTCTTTATACTTCTCCCACTCAATTCCCTTTTTCCCTGCAAAAATCGTCCAAATGCCTCCTCTTCTCTTTCACTAAACCAAACTCTCATCCCACCACTCACTACCCTTTCTAAAAACCACCCCTCATTTCTTCTTGCCGCAAGCATCTTTGCGCAATCCATCACTGATTCCCTAAATACATCCCATTCCTCCCCCACTCCCCTTACTTTTTTTGGGCCCTACCTTTTTCCACTGTACACAGGCCCTCTCCGGGTACTTCCCCACACAGGTCCCTTCCCAAGCTCACTTACTCTCACCACCTTCTTCACCCAACATTCACTCCTCTTTTCTGAAAACCCAACTAATTTTTCCTTAGCCTCCACAAGAAATGATCAGACATCCCTCCATTTGGGCACCTCTCAGCACATTAACTCCAAATTTCTCTCTTTCGCACGCCTGTCAATTAACACGAAATTTCCAATAACGCTCGCGGGCCATCCTCCTATTTACAAAAGTACACTTATGGTATTCTCGTTTTTTAAACCGGGTATTCCCAATCATCAGTCCTTTTTCAGCACATAAATTAAAGCCTTCACCATTCCTTTAAAACATGAAATAACCCCATGCATCCCAAATTTATTCCCTCAACTGCCACATTTCTCACCTTTGCATTCAAATCACCCATCACTATAACCGGTCTCGTGCATCAAAACCGCTAAACCTCATTCAGTGTATATATATATATATATATAATATATATATATTATATAATATTATATATTATAAAATATATTTATATATATTTTATATATATAAAATATATATATATATAATTATAATATATATTATATAATATAATATATATAATATATATATATATACACATATATATACACATAATATATAATAATATATATATATATATATATATATATATAACGTCAACCCCGGTATACCACATCGATCCAATTCACTCTATTCCTTGCACTTTCACCCTCCTGCATGTTCAGGCCCCGATCACACAAAATCTTTTTCACTCCATCTTTCCACCTCCAATTTGGTCTCCCACTTTTTCCGAGTTCCCTCCACCTCCGACACATATATCCTCTTGGTCAATCTTTCCTCACTCATTCTCTCCATGTGCCCAAACCATTTCAAAACACCCTCTTCTGCTCTCTCAACCACGCTCTTTTTATTTCCACACATCTCTCTTACCCTTACGTTACTTACTCGATCAAACCACCTCACACCACACATTTTCCTCAAACATCTCATTTCCAGCACATCCATCCTCCTGCGCACATCTCTATCCATAGCCCACGCCTCGCAACCATACAATATTGTTGGAACCACTATTCCTTCAAACATACCCATTTTTGCTTTCCGAGATAATGTTCTCGACTTCCACACATTTTTCAAGGCTCCCAAAATTTTCGCCCCCTCCCCCACCCTATGATCCACTTCCGCTTCCATGGTTCCATCCGCTGACAGATCCACTCCCAGATATCTAAAACACTTCACTTCCTCCAGTTTTTCTCCATTCAAACTCACCTCCCAATTGACTTGACCCTCACCCCTACTGTACCTAATAACCTTGCTCTTATTCACATTTACTCTTAACTTTCTTCTTCCACACACTTTACCAAACTCAGTCACCAGCTTCTGCAGTTTCTCACATGAATCAGCCACCAGCGCTGTATCATCAGCGAACAACAACTGACTCACTTCCCAAGCTCTCTCATCCCCAACAGACTTCATACTTGCCCCTCTTTCCAAAACTCTTGCATTTACCTCCCTAACAACCCCATCCATAAACAAATTAAACAACCATGGAGACATCACACACCCCTGCCGCAAACCTACATTCACTGAGAACCAATCACTTTCCTCTCTTCCTACACGTACACATGCCTTACATCCTCGATAAAAACTTTTCACTGCTTCTAACAACTTGCCTCCCACACCATATATTCTTAATACCTTCCACAGAGCATCTCTATCAACTCTATCATATGCCTTCTCCAGATCCATAAATGCTACATACAAATCCATTTGCTTTTCTAAGTATTTCTCACATACATTCTTCAAAGCAAACACCTGATCCACACATCCTCTACCACTTCTGAAACCGCACTGCTCTTCCCCAATCTGATGCTCTGTACATGCCTTCACCCTCTCAATCAATACCCTCCCATATAATTTACCAGGAATACTCAACAAACTTATACCTCTGTAATTTGAGCACTCACTCTTATCCCCTTTGCCTTTGTACAATGGCACTATGCACGCATTCCGCCAATCCTCAGGCACCTCACCATGAGTCATACATATATTAAATAACCTTACCAACCAGTCAACAATACAGTCACCCCCTTTTTTAATAAATTCCACTGCAATACCATCCAAACCTGCTGCCTTGCCGGCTTTCATCTTCCGCAAAGCTTTTACTACCTCTTCTCTGTTTACCAAATCATTTTCCCCAACCCTCTCACTTTGCACACCACCTCGACCAAAACACCCTATATCTGCCACTCTGTCATCAGACACATTCAACAAACCTTCAAAATACTCATTCCATCTCCTTCTCACATCACCACTACTTGTTATCACCTCCCCATTTACGCCCTTCACTGAAGTTCCCATTTGCTCCCTTGTCTTACGCACCCTATTTACCTCCTTCCAGAACATCTTTTTATTCTCCCTAAAATTTAATGATACTCTCTCACCCCAACTCTCATTTGCCCTTTTTTTCACCTCTTGCACCTTTCTCTTGACCTCCTGTCTCTTTCTTTTATACTTCTCCCACTCAATTGCATTTTTTCCCTGCAAAAATCGTCCAAATGCCTCTCTCTTCTCTTTCACTAATACTCTTACTTCTTCATCCCACCACTCACTACCCTTTCTAAACAGCCCACCTCCCACTCTTCTCATGCCGCAAGCATCTTTTGCGCAATCCATCACTGATTCCCTAAATACATCCCATTCCTCCCCCACTCCCCTTACTTCCATTGTTCTCACCTTTTTCCATTCTGTACACAGTCTCTCCTGGTACTTCCCCACACAGGTCTCCTTCCCAAGCTCACTTACTCTCACCACCTTCTTCACCCCAACATTCACTCCTCTTTTCTGAAAACCCATACTAATCTTCACCTTAGCCTCCACAAGATAATGATCAGACATCCCTCCAGTTGCACCTCTCAGCACATTAACATCCAAAAGTCTCTCTTTCGCACGCCTGTCAATTAACACGTAATCCAATAACGCTCTCTGGCCATCTCTCCTACTTACATAAGTACACTTATGTATATCTCGCTTTTTAAACCAGGTATTCCCAATCATCAGTCCTTTTTCAGCACATAAATCTACAAGCTCTTCACCATTTCCATTTACAACACTGAACACCCCATGCATACCAATTATTCCCTCAACTGCCACATTACTCACCTTTGCATTCAAATCACCCATCACTATAACCCGGTCTCGTGCATCAAAACCGCTAACACACTCATTCAGTGTATATATATATATATATATATATATATATATATATATATATATATATATATATATATATATATATATATATATATATATATATATATATATATATATATATATATATATATATATATATATATATATATATATATATATATATACACATATATATACACATATATATATATATATATATATATATATATATATATATATATACGTCAACCCCGGTATACCACATCGATCCAATTCACTCTATTCCTTGCACGCCTTTCACCCTCCTGCATGTTCAGGCCCCGATCACACAAAATCTTTTTCACTCCATCTTTCCACCTCCAATTTGGTCTCCCACTTCTCCGAGTTCCCTCCACCTCCGACACATATATCCTCTTGGTCAATCTTTCCTCACTCATTCTCTCCATGTGCCCAAACCATTTCAAAACACCCTCTTCTGCTCTCTCAACCACGCTCTTTTTATTTCCACACATCTCTCTTACCGTTACATTACTTACTCGATCAAACCACCTCACACCACACATTGTCCTCAAACATCTCATTTCCAGCACATCCATCCTCCTGCGCACAACTTTATTCATAGCCCACGCCTCGCACCCATACAACATTGTTGGAACCACTATTCCTTCAAACATACCCATTTTTGCTTTCCGAGATAATGTTCTCGACTTCCACACATTCTTCAAGGCTCCAAGGATTTTCGCCCCCTCCCCAACCCTATGATTCACTTCCGCTTCCATGGTTCCATACGCTGCCAGATACACTCCCAGATATCTAAAACACTTTACTTCCTCCAGTTTTTCTCCATTCAAACTTACCTCCCAATTGACTTGATCCTCAACCCTACTGTACCTAATAACCTTGCTCTTATTCATATTTACTCTTAACTTTCTTCTTTCACACACTTTACCAAACTCAGTCGCCAGCTTCTGCAGTTTCTCACATGAATCAGCCACCATCGCTGTATCATCAGCGAACAACAACTGACTCACTTCCCAAGCTCTCTCATCCACAACAGACTGCATACTTGCCCCTCTTTCCAAAACTCTTGCATTCACCTCCCTAACAACCCCATCCATAAAGAAATTAAACAACCATGGAGACATCACACACCCCTGCCGCAAACCTACATTCACTGAGAACCAATCACTTTCCTCTCTTCCTACACGTACACATGCCTTACATCCTCGATAAAAACTTTTCACTGCTTCTAACAGCTTGCCTCCCATACCATATATTCTTAATACCTTCCACAGAGCATCTCTATCAACTCTATCATATGCCTTCTCCAGATCCATAAATGCTACATACAAATCCGTTTGCTTTTCTAAGTATTTTTCACATACATTCTTCAAAGCAAACAACTGATCCACACATCCTCTACCACTTCTGAAACCACACTGCTCTTCCCCAATCTGATGCTCTGTACATGCTTTCACCCTCTCAATCAATACCCTCCTATATAATTTACCAGGAATACTCAACAAACTTATACCTCTGAAATTTGAGCACTCACTCTTATCCCCTTTGCCTTTGTACAATGGCACTATGCACGCATTCCGCCAATCCTCAGGCACCTCACCATGAGTCATACATACATTAAATAACCTTACCAACCAGTCAATAATACAGTCACCCCCTTTTTTAATAAATTCCACTGCAATACCATCCAAACCTGCTGCCTTGCCGGCTTTCATCTTCCGCAAAGCTTTTACTAACTCTTCTCTGTTTACCAAATCATTTTCCCTAACCCTCTCACTTTGCACACCACCTCGACCAAAACACCCTATATCTGCCACTCTATCATCAAACACATTCAACAAACCTTCAAAATACTCACTCCATCTCCTTCTCACATCACCACTACTTGTTATCACCTCCCCATATATATATATATATATATATATATATATATATATATATATATATATATATATATATATATATATATATATATATATATATATATATATATATATATATATATATATATATATATATATATATATATATATATATATATATATATATATATATATATATATATATAATATATATATATATATATATATATATATATATATATATATATATATATATATATATATATATATATATATATATATATATATATATATATATATATATATATATATATATATATATATATATATATATATATATATATATATATATATATATATATATATATATATATATATATATATATATATATATATATATATATATATATATATATATATATATATATATATATATATTATATATATATATATATATATATATATATATATATATATATATATATATATATATATATATATATATATATATATATATATATATATATATATATATATATATATATATATATATATATATATATATATATATATATATATATATATATATATATATATATATATATATATATATATATATATATATATATATATATATATATATATATATATATATATATATATATATATATATATATATATATATATATATATATATATATATATATATAGGGAAGAATCACAATTTTGCTCGTGATCAAGATATTCCTATGAGTCCATGGGGAAAATGAAAAACTTTAAGGTTCCCAAGTGCACTTCTGTGTAATAATCACATCTTCAGGGGAGACACAAGAGAGAAATATGAGTCAGTCTCTTCGATGTATATCAACTGACTTATATTTCTCTCTTGTGTCTCCCCTGATAATGTGATTATTACACGAAAGTGCACTTGGGAACCTTATCGTGTTTCATTTTCCCCGTGGACTCATAGGAATATATATATATATATATATATATATATATATATATATATATATATATATATATATATATATATATATATATATATATATATTATCCCTGGGGATAGGGGATTAAGAATACTTCCCACGTATTTCCTGCGTGTCGTAGAAAGCGACTAAAAGGGAAGGGAGCGGGGGGCTGGAAATCCTCCCCTCTCGTTTTTTTTTTAATTTTCCAAAAGAAGGAACAGAGGGGGCCAGGTGAGGATATTCCAAGAAAGGCCCAATCCTCTGTTCTTCACGCTACCTCGCTAACGCGGGAAATGGCGAATAGTTTAAAAGAAAAAAAATATATATATACATATATATATATATATATATATATATATATATATATATATATATATATATATATATATATATATATATATATATATATATATATATATATATATATATATATATATATATATATATATATATATGTTATACTTAGTCGCTGTCTCTCGCGTTAGCGAGGTAGCACAAGGAAACAGACGAAAGAATGGCCCAACCCACCACCATATTCATGTATATACATACACGTCCACACACGCACATATACATACCTATACATTTTCTCGTATACATATATATATACATACACAGACATATACATATATACACATGTAAATCATTCATACTCGCTGCCTTTTTTCATTCCCGTCGCCACCCCGCCACACATGAAATGACAACCCCTCCCCCCACACTCATTCTCTCTATGTGACCAAACCATTTTAAAATACCCTCTTCTGCTCTCCCCACCACACTCTTTTTATTTCCACACATCTCTCTTACCCTTTCATTACTTACTCGATCAAACTACCTCACACCACAATATGTCCTCAGACATCTCATTTCCAACACATCCGCCCTCCTCCGCACAACCCTATCTATAGCCCACGCCTAGCAACCATATGATATTGATGAAACCACTATTCCTTTAAACACACCCATTTCTGCTTTCCGAGATAATGTTCTCGCCTTCCTCACATTTTTCAATGCTTCCAGAACTTTCGCCCCCTCCCCCACCCTATGATTCACTTCCG
>NC_092237.1:18777097-18817097 GCF_036320965.1 Panulirus ornatus
AGGCTGCATTGTACTCAGTCGCACGAGCAGGAGGAACTCCTTTGGAAAGAAACATCTTTGAAGAGATTGTACTCACATTCTCTCTCTCTCTCTCTCTCTCTCTCTCTCTCTCTCTCTCTCTCTCTCTCTCTCTCTCTCTCTCTCTCTCTCTCTCTCTCTCTCTCTCTCTCTCTCTCTCTCTCTCTCTCTCTCTCTCTCTCTCTCTCTCTCTCTCTCTCTCGCCTCGCCAAAAGGTGTTTTTTCATTTTTTCACTTCGCGGTTGTAACTTCGAGCAGGCCGAGTCTGGTAACACCATAGCACGGGTATTCGACAAGTGCCTGATCTATAAGCTTGAGATGAACAGATCCTCCTTGTTCCTGAATTTTCTTGTTTTTCAAAGAATTGTCTAACCTGACAGCTCTCCGAACCTTCTCTTGCTACATGTTATTGAGGCTCATATCAACAGATATGAAGCTAAAGTCTGCTTCATTTAAGTGACGTAATCAGTGCTCCACCTACCTCTAATTTCAGATACTGATCTTATTGCTATCTTTCCCTTACGATCTTGAATTCTGTTTGCACTGTTGCTCTTTGAAGATCCACCTTACCTTTACAGGTTCACTAAAGAATAACCAGCGTATTCTATCAATGATGGCAGCAGCAGTCCTGGATTCTAATGAACCCCTCTGTGTTTCTTATTATGGCCTGTCACAACCTCACTCGTAGGATGTTATGATCTACGGGACTTGTTTGTGGATGGGAGGCATGCGAATAAGTTTGTAGTTTGTCTTTTTTTATGTAAATACCTTACCAAGACATAAATTTATTTTATCAGATTCGTTTTTTTTTTTTTTTTATGTCTAACTTGTCTTTTCTATGGTTGAAAAGGCTGTGTACAACACCTTCAAGGAAATGTCAACGTTTTGAGTTGATTCTATCTACAGGAGCATGTCGGGAGGTTAATGGGGATGGTAAGAATATTTGTGGGCATCCGAGTGAGGCTAGGTGATACTTGTATACACGTTGGGCTATGTGCTCATTGGCTGTCGCGTGGTGCTGGAGCATGTGGTTAGAGTATCCTGCCGTGGCCCATTTTCTGGTTGTTAACTTTACTTTGTCGTTCCTGGATACTTAGAACCTCGGCGATGTGTTGGCGACTTTTGCTCACGGTAAAGCATCCTTCTAGATTTGCCAGTTGTCTGTTGTGTGAAGATATCGTAATGAAGGAACCTAACACTGCTCTTATACAAAACACATCGTTAAATCTCAAAGAATACTACCACTAATGATCTGTTCCAATGCAGATCTGGTGAGCAATAGGTACGTATGATGTAATCTTACCCGTAAATTCTCATGACATTGCAGATCTGGTGAGCAGTAGGTACGTATGATGTAATCTTACCCGTAAATTCTCATGACATTGCAGATCTGGTGAGCAGTAGGTACGTATGATGTAATCTTACCCGTAAATTCTCAGGACATTGCAGATCTGGTGAGCAATAGGTACGTATGATGTAATCTTACCCGTAAATTCTCATGACATTGATGACGTAATCATGACCCCTTGTTTCAAGTAGCCAGAATTAAGAAATGATATCAAGAATCTATAGCTAAACGAAAGGGGAAGTTAGGAAAACGGAAATCTATATCGTATCTGATAAGGAAAGAAAAGCTTTGAAACCTTCAACAATGCTCGTATCATAGTAAGATGGTCTTGAATTGAGTATACAATCCCATAAAACTCCTGTGCGCTCTATAGGGCAAGATAATCTTAAAATGAGTACAATACACCGTAAGAAACCAGAATGATCCATCATAGTAAGATAGTTTTAAGAAAGAGTATACCGTCCCATAACAACCCTCAATTATCTGTCATAGGAGGATAGTCTCAAGATGAGAATAGTATCCTATAAGAGCCCTGAAGGAGGATTCATCATACCTTCCCACGAAATCCCTGAAAGACTTGTTATAGGAGAGAGAGAGAGAGAGAGAGAGAGAGAGAGAGAGAGAGAGAGAGAGAGAGAGAGAGAGAGAGAGAGAGAGAGAGAGAGAGAGAGAGAGAGAGAGAGAGAGAGGATAGCATTTGTTCTCTGAACTTACTTGGAAATATGTCTTGTAAATGATACAGACTTATTATTTTGTTCTAGAAAATACGAAACTTTTTCCTGTGCACAAGTACTAAAGGGAAATTTGTTACTGACATCAAAAAAAGAACGTATATATCTCTCGTGTTTTACAGAACTGTTTAGTTTAATTGCCAACGCAGGTGACCAACGGTTGCTTTATATGTTTTCATAATATGACTCTGCTTGATAACGCGCATTACATGAGAAGCAAAGGTCATAAAAGTTCACATGAAAGCTTGACGAAAAATTTGTTACTCACTCTTTTATAATACTCTCTTTTTTCTTCTTCTTCTTTCAGTTTTAATTCATTCAGTATGTAAGCTTCAGCTGGAGTTTTTAGTTGTGTTCTAACCTCTGCTGGAGTCCTTAGAGAACCCTTCCAGAAAATACAAACCCACTCTAATATAATGTCACTCGTAAGGCGCATTCCAAGTAAAGAACACGTGCATTATGAAAAAAAGAAAAGAAAAAAAACGTGAAGACGCAAGAAAAGTATAAAAACGAAACAAAACGATATGCAAACAAGAGCACAAAAACGTGCTTTATCAATAAATAAAGTATAGATGGCCTGACAATTCCCAACTGTAGCACTTATATTTTTTTTCGTTAAAGGTCTGGACCCTTTCCCGGGACTGCAAATATGGAAAGTGAAGATAAGCACCTCTCTCAGCTTAGAATTGTGCCATCTCTTTTTTTCATACCTAGATTTTATTCATCCACTTTTTGGTGTTAAGCTTCAATGTTTACGCGCGCGTTTTCTTGAAGTCAATATCAACATTACTCCTTCTTTTAATGAAACATTTACATGACATTTTGATGATGGGTAGCAATAGCCAAACATGAACCGTCTTGCAAGGAAAACTGCTGAGTGTTTGATACATGACAACATCACTTTCATTCACAAACTGGCTCTAATGAAAAGTAAATAACAAGAGTTTGAAATGACCTTAAACTATCACACCTAATTTCCTAGAATTCTTAACGATGGTGAACAGCATGACTACCAGCAGCAGCAGTAATTAAAGCAGTCAGTAGGTAAGAGTAATGTCCTGGTTGAGTTGGTCTTGTGTAGCATTTTACAAGTGGAAACTATAAAGTGGAGCGAACTGTGTTTGCTTGTGTGTGAGTTGCTCTTCCACCTTCCAAACTCCCTACTCATTTCATACGTTTACTAAGTTATCTATATAGTCGATTTTCACCCGGTCTGATGAGGGACTCAGCGAAACGCAATACAGTTGCATCTGTCAGTCTTCGGCGCCTCCAGGAATTCTATTATTAAACAACATTCAATTATCCTGTTTTGATTGAAATTCCAATTCTATCAATAAAACTACTTTGATTACCGCTACGGAAACGTAGGGTTTGTGGTGGAAATGAGTATGATGGTGCTATCAGCGTTGATGAACGAGACAGCCCAACGTTGCCTCAAGAAAGAGGTGGAAACAGGACTCGTAGGTGTTGATGATGAGGATTATATGTCGTTGGTCGATATAAACATAAGCATACATGGGTGTCGGGACCTGTTATCATCCCTGGGGCCAATCTAAGTAGCTGCAATAATGAGCTTACGGAGAAGTGATCTTCTTTTTCCAACTCGTACCATACTTAACCTGAGTGTTTCTGATACTTTCTACTATAGTAAACAGCCTTGAGAGGATCCAGTCTGTGGTCTGTTGCTATTCTAATTCCTTTGTATACCTTTGTGTAATTAGAGTAGGGGCGTAATATTAGATATTAGAAATTCACAGATTCGTATGGAAAGATACACAGGTAGTTTAAGGCGAACAACCTGCAAACTGCCTTGTTTCTAAGAAGGCAGAAATGATGTAAGATGACATTGGAGATAAAGCAAAATATTGATTTACATTGACTTGATGAAATTAAGGCAATGACGATAGTGTTTATTTCCTCATCGTAGATGAAGTAAACAAATATAATCTTCCCTCATAAGAGGATTTGGGGCTGGAACTAATGCTTATGATGGTAAATTTCTTGCATTTCATTACTGAAATAGATAAAAGTCTATCACCGAGAGGCAAAGATTGACACGTATCTTTATCTAACGTTTACTAATCTTCCCTTTTTTAGAGCGTTCTTCTCTGCAAGGGTAAACAAATGTGAAGGGTCACTGGTACTTATAATGTGACTGGTACATGATTTGCTTCGTCTTTGACTGCAGTATGAAAAGAGAAGAAACATACAGATTTATAGAACCTTTTTCCTTCTTTCATAAAAAGAACTTATTCCACATGTTTGATGATCAACTTAGATATTACCTTTCTGACCATAATTAATTAAGAGTCCTTGTGTTACCCAAGGGTTCTTTTTTAGGAGCTTTTGCTGTTTCAAAAGTCTGTGCTACACTCAGCAGCAGGGAGAAGATGTAGACGTTAAGTCCTACATGACCAGGGGGTTTATTGCTTCCATTAGGCTAGAGGAACTGGTTGTCTCCATCATTTGAACTGTCAAGTAAAGCAAAAGGATGATAATATGGCTGGCATATCATTCAAAAGTGTCCTAACAGCCCAAAATAAATTGTCCACGTTGGTCGGCCATTTATCTACCGTAGCTACGCTTGTGTTCGCATTAGAAATGAGCTGAAATGTGAGAGGCTATAGTGATGAGTTGAGCTTGTGGGTCAAGACGAGAAACATGGGTATATTTTGGGAGATTTTAGATGCCCCTCGTGTGTGGATGGGGCCTCACAACCAGTAGCTGAGCCATTCTCTAGCAGGCTGTTGTTTGGTTCTGCATGGATGACACTTGGAATAGTGAACTCTCTCTCTCTCACTCTCTCTCTCTCTCTCTCTCTCTATATATATATATATATATATATATATATATATATATATATATATATATATATATATATATATATATATATATATATATATGTATATATATATATATATATATATATATATATATATATATATATATATATATATATATATATATATATATATATATATATATATATATATATATGTACATTTATATATATATTTTTTTTTTTTTTTTGCTTTGTCGCGTCTCCCGTGTTTGCGAGGTAGCGCAAGGAAACAGACGAAAGAAATGGCCCAACCCACCCCCATACACATGTATATACATACGTCCACACACGCAAATATACATATCTACACAGCTTTCCATGGTTTACCCCAGACGCTTCACATGCCTTGATTCAATCCACTGACAGCACGTCAACCCCGGTATACCACATCGATCCAATTCACTCTATTCCTTGCCCTCCTTTCACCCTCCTGCATGTTCAGGCCCCGATGACACAAAATCTTTTTCACTCCATCTTTCCACCTCCAATTTGGTCTCCCACTTCTCCTCGTTCCCTCCGCCTCCGACACATATATCCTCTTGGTCAATCTTTCCTCACTCATTCTCTCCATGTGCCCAAACCATATCAAAACACCCTCTTCTGCTCTCTCAACCACGCTCTTTTTATTTCCACACATCTCTCTTACCCTTACGTTACTTACTCGATCAAACCATCTCACACCACACATTGTCCTCAAACATCTCATTTCTAGCACATCCATCCTCCTGCGCACAACTCTATCCATAGTCCACGCATCGCAACCATACAACATTGTTGGAACCACTATTCCTTCAAACATACCCATTTTTGCTTTCCGAGATAATGTTCTCGACTTCCACACATTCTTCAAGGCTCCCAGGATTTTCGCCCCCTCTCCCACCCTATGATCCACTTCCGCTTCCATGGATCCATCCGCTGCCAGATCCACTCCCAGATATCTAAAACACTTTACTTACTACGGTTTTTCTCCATTTAAACTTACCTCCCAATTGACTTGACCCTCACCCCTAATGTACCTAATTACCTTGCTCTTATTCACATTTAGTGTTAACTTTCTTCTTTCACACACTTTACCAAACTCAGTCACCAGCTTCTGCAGTTTCTCACATGAATCAGCCACCAGCGCTGTATCATCAGCGAACAACAACTGACTCACTTCCCAAGCTCTCTCATCCCCAACAGACTTCATACTTGCCCCTCTTTCCAAAACTCTTGCATTCACCTCCCTAACAACCCCATCCATAAACAAATTAAACAACCATGGAGACATCACACACCCCTGCCGCAAACCGATATTCACTGAGAACCAATCACTTTCCTCTCTTCCTACACGTACACATGCCTTACATCCTCGATAAAAACTTTTCACTGCTTCTAACAACTTGCCTCCCACACCATATATTCTTAATACCTTCCACAGAGCATCTCTATCAACTCTATCATATGCCTTCTCCAGATCCATAAATGCTACATACAAATCCATTTGCTTTTCTAAGTATTTCTCACATACATTCTTCAAAGCAAACACCTGATCCACACATCCTCTACCACTTCTGAAACCACACTGCTCATCAAAATCTGATGCTCTGTACATGCCTTCACCCTCTCAATCAATACCCTCCCATTCAATTTACCAGGAATACTCAACAAACTTATACCACTGTAATTTGAGCACTCACTCTTATCCCCTTTGCCTTTGTACAATGGCACTATGCACGCATTCCGCCAATCCTCAGGCACCTCACCATGAGTCATACATACATTAAATAACCTTACCAACCAGTCAATAATACAGTCACCCCCTTTTTTAATAAATTCCACTGCAATACCATCCAAACCTGCTGCCTTGCCGGCTTTCATCTTCCGCAAAGCTTTTACTACCTCTTCTCTGTTTACCAAATCATTTTCCCTAACCCTCTCACTTTGCACACCACCTCGACCAAAACACCCTATATCTGCCACTCTATCATCAAACACATTCAACAAACCTTCAAAATACTCACTCCATCTCCTTCTCACATCACCACTACTTGTTATCACCTCCCCATTTGCGCCCTTCACTGAAGTTCCCATTTGCTCCCTTGTCTTACGCACTTTATTTACCTCCTTCCAGAACATCTTTTTATTCTCCCTAAAATTTAATGATACTCTCTCACCCCAACTCTCATTTGCCCTCTTTTTCACCTCTTGCACCTTTCTCTTGACCTCCTGTCTCTTTCTTTTATTCATCTCCCACTCAATTGCATTTCTTCCCTGCAAAAATAGTCCAAATGCCTCTCTCTTCTCTTTCACTAATAATCTTACTTCTTCATCCCACCACTCACTACCCTTTCTAATCAACCCACCTCCCACTCTTCTCATGCCACAAGCATCTTTTGCGCAATCCATCACAGCTTCCCTAAATACATCCCATTCCTCCCCCACTCCCCTTACTTCCATTGTTCTCACCTTTTTCCATTCTGTACTCAGTCTCTCCTGGTACTTCCTCACACAAGTCTCCTTCCCAAGCTCACTTACTCTCACCACCCTCTTCACCCCACCATTCACTCTTCTTTTCTGAAAACCCATACAAATCTTCACCTTAGCCTCCACAAGATAATGATCAGACATCCCTCCAGTTGCACCTCTCAGCACATTAACATCCAAGAGTCTCTCTTTCGCGCGCATGTCAATTAACACGTAATCCAATAACGCTCTCTGGCCATCTCTACTACTTACATACGTATACTTATGTATATCTCGCTTTTTAAACCAGGTATTCCTAATCACCTTTCCTTTTTCAGCACCTAAATCTACAAGCTCTTCACCATTTCCATTTACAACACTGAACACCCCATGTATACCAATTATTCCCTCAACTGCCACATTACTCACCTTTGTATTCAAATCACCCATCACTATAACCCGGTCTCGTGCATCAAAACCACTAACACACTCATATATATATATATATATATATATATATATATATATATATATATATATATATATATATATATATATATTCTTTTTTTTAACCTCTTACTCTTCTTATCGCCTTGCAAGACTTGGGTGGTCTCATCTGCCGTAATGTGATTTTCATGTTATTAGGGCACCTCTTGCCTCGCCTCTCCTGAATTTCCCAACATTTTCTATCATATTCAGGTATCTCGTTCCCCTCTCGGCTTCCTTGGATATTTCTTTTTTTCTTTATGTTATTCCTTGTTTGCACCTGGTCTTCATACTCTCTTCTTTTGGTTTTCTTTACTCTTCTGCAGGTTTATGTATTCTGTTTTCGTTTCAAAATATATTTCGCTCTTCACTGCTTTCCTTTTGTGTGTGTTCTTCTTCTTCATTTCATTTCCTTAAGTTTCAAGCTACATTCAGGTGATACAAAGTAGGTTAGGAGGTTGAAACCATGACTAGCACCGTAAATTATCTTTTCCTGTAGATCAAAGATTTCCAAGTTGAAATCTAATTCCATGGTTGTCCTTCACTCCATTCTGCATGTAATTATTCTAATTTCTATCATCATTTTCCTGCTGGCTGTTGAGTCGGAAGGAGAGGGAATGTGCCTTCTGTTTTGCTATCTCTTATTTCTACACTGTTTCTAGGCCACTACAACAGACACCCTCGCTATGGATCGTCAAGTGTCCTATTATCTGTCCTTCCCATGTGCCCCCGCGAGCTCTTATCATAACACAAGAACAGATACTACTTCATCATGGAAACGCTGTGTATGGAAGCAAGTCTGCATGATTTGAATTCCTCTATTGAAGATATGACGCATGGAAGAGGGTATCAAATATTTTGTTTCATGGAAAATGGAACTTGTACAGGCACCGGTACAATAAGTAAAGCATTTGGATTAAAACATGCGATATGGGTGAAGAATTCTAGACTTTACTTTTAATCTGTTTTATTTTAAACTTTTCTTTTAATCTTCTTTATTTTAAACTTTTCTTTCAATCAATCTTATTTCTTTATACTTTTCTTTCAGTCAATTTCATTATTTAGGCTTTTCTTTCAATCACTTCTAAAGTGAAAGAAAAACGTAAGAGAAGGAATGCATGTTGAACAACGGAAACGAAGATGAATATAGCTTTCAAAAGAGATCCTATTTCTCATTATCATAGATATTGCTTCTCAGTACTATTCTTAACATCAAAAAACAGGCTCTGAATCAAAGATGCTTTTGCAGTGTGATATGTGTAAATTCAGTAAACTATCACGTTACGGTTGTAACTGTCGTACTAGATTAAAAGATATAAGAACAGACAAATAATGTGGAACAGTGGAAAGAAACCTATAATCATGAAAGAACTCTGTGAAATTCATCTATATGAAATTACCAGGGAAAACTAAAAAATTAATGAAGTGGGAGTGTTTTGGAGGAGTAATTGTAAATTCATCATTTTATCAGGGAGATTTAGTAATTACTTTTGCCAACTTACCTGCTTGTAGACTAAATCATCTTCTCCCAAAAGTAAGATAACTGCAAGAACACGCTAGATAGAGCAAGTAATAAACGTTATAGAAAATGAGAGTTTAAACTAATGGCATTTATAAATGAATTTTCATCGACTTTCAGAGTTAAACGATCATACATATTATCAAAATAGTGGGAAGGATTAAAAGGAATAAACTTAGTTAATCCGTGATAGACGTAAGGATGGTGCTAGATCCGTGAGTTTCTAAACACCGTAATACCAGAGAAATTAAAGTGATCTCAGAGATGCTGGAGATGGTAAGGCCACCACACGAAGGGATTTTACACTGAAACACTTCATGTTTGTCTCGGTCTTGGGATGAGGGTTATATAGAAATGAATTTACTCTAAAATCTCACAACATATCGCTTTTTTTTTCTTTTGTGACCCAAAATGATTCTGTTACATATTTTTTTTGGCACTCATTACGTTCTGTAACCAAGGGGTTTAGATCGATACAATAGACTTTACTGTCTGTATCGAGAAGGGTCAAAACGATGAAAGACAAAATGAGAAAATGGAACACAGAGGAGAATAGAGCAAGACCAATACTGTCAGCGTGAAATAAAATCCAGCTGACGAGGACATTATTTGCTTGGGAATGTTATAAGATCACTAAGATGGCCTCCATAAGTATCCCTGAAACACTTCTTTCTTTATTTCTTACATACCAGCCATTTTCCGAGTAAGCGAGGTTATTCCAGGAACAGACGCGGAATGGCCTCGGTCACTCGTATTTACTCTTTAGGTACCAAAATCATAGTCCGTTATCTATCATTCAGGCCCCACAGTCCTTTTCTATGGTTACCCCGACCCCTTCATACTCCCTGGCTCAGCCCAATGACAGCACGTCGTTCCCCGTAAAACACAACGTTCCAATTCGTTCCATCATCGCACGCCTCGTAACATCCTTCTTTTTTTCTTAGAATTTTACGATTCCATTCTTTCTCATTTCCTTTGCTTTTCACTGTCTTAGAGTCTTGTTTACTTTGTCTTTAGCGGCCTTTTTTAATCATTTCAAACTAGCCTCTGAACTTAAATGACATCATCTTATCTTCCTAATACTGTTCCGAAGCTTCTGGCTCTTGTAGATGTCATTTTGTTTTCCAGTGACGCTGAATGTCTGCTTAGCCTGGAACTACACATCATCCCTCGATTTTCCTAATTCTTTCAGCCTTTGCAAGCTCCCTGTGGGTTTATCCATACCATACTCTCGTTTCTTTTATCCTTTCTGCGTCTGATCTGATTCATACTCTGGCATCTATTGGTTTTCTTTAACTGCATTTTATCTAATCACCTATTCTTTCCTGTTGATGACTATACCCTCCACATAGTTTGTACCTGTCTATTGTAAACTTCAGTGGAATCCTCTTGTCATCACCCTTCTGGTCAGGATTATTTGGCATATGTATAGTCCCCAATCCCACTTGCGTTCTGCTTTTTCCTTCTTTTTTTACTCTTACAGCTTTCCTCAGTCTCACTCGGTCATCCTTGAATTTATGGCAACTCTTGGCTCTTTGTAACATCCTATCCAGGCTCCTTCTTGACCCTGGCCGCCGTTAACCTAACCATAGATTTATACGTCTCATTTTACCGCTTCCCCGGCCTCATGTGAACTCCAATAAATATCTTCGACTCTTCCCAGAATCGATTTATGCGCAGTTGGCTACTATGGATTTCCCTTTGTTAAACTTGGCTTATTTTTGCCCTCCCTGACCTCCTGCTCCTTATGGTGACCATTAACGTCTCCCCAATGGATGGTAACGGCAGATAATAATGACTGGCCTTAGGTTCCTCACCCCCAGGTACAGGCGAGGGGTGGGTGCGCATAAACCCCTACTTCACTCGTTTTCCATTTACTTCACCCGTCTGTTCCTATATTCTTTTTTTTTATCTGGACTCTCTCTCTCTCTCTCTCTCTCTCTCTCTCTCTCTCTCTCTCTCTCTCTCTCTCTCTCTCTCTCTCTCTCTCTCTCTCTCTCTCTCTCTCTCACACACACACACACACACACACACACACACACACACACACACACACACACCTAGTTTTCTTTCTCTGTCCTCGAATTCCCGCATCTCTTCTCGTTCGATCGTGTTTCGAGGACCCTCCTTATTCATTACCCTCATCCACCTCACAGCCTGGATGAACGAATACAATTCCGTCTCCGCCCACCTCCGCTTCCGCTACCTCACTCCAGCCCTGACCTCCCCTCCCTTGCAACACCGTAATTAACATGGATGTTTTTCTCCAGGACCATGAGCTCACAGCTTATTAGATGCTTCATCACCAAAGAGATTGAATTTGGTCCTAAAAATATATAGTCATTATCTAAAAGAAACTACGAATATGTTACACACATACAAACACACACACACACACACACACACACACACACACACACACACACACACACACACACATATATATATATATATATATATATATATATATATATATATATATATATATATATATATATATATATATATAATTTTTTTTTTTGCTTTGTCGCTGTCTCCCGCGTTTGCGAGGTAGCGCAAGGATACAGGCGAAAGAAATGGCCCAACCCACCCCCATACACATGTATATACATACACGTCCACACACGCAAATATACATACCTACACAGCTTTCCATGCTTTACCCCAGACGCTTCACATGCCCTGATTCAATCCACTGACAGCACGTCAACCCCGGTTTACCACATCGATCCAATTCACTCTGTTCCTTGCCCTCCTTTCACCCTCCTGCATGTTAAGGCCCCGATCACACAAAATCTTTTTCACTCCATCTTTCCACCTCCAATTTGGTCTCCTACTTCTCCTCGTTCCCTCCACCTCCGACACATATATCCCCTTGGTCAATCTTTCCTCACTCATTCTCTCCATGTGCCCAAACCATTTCAAAACACCCTCTTCTGCTCTCTCAACCACGCTCTTTTTATTTCCACACATCTCTCTTACCCTTACGTTACTTACTCGATCAAACCACCTCACACCACACATTGTCCTCAAACATCTCATTTCCAGCACATCCATCCTCCTGCGCACAACTCTATCCATAGCCCACGCCTCGCAACCATACAACATTGTTGGAACCACTATTCCTTCAAACATACCCATTTTTGCTTTCCGAGATAATGTTCTCGACTTCCACACATTCTTCAAGGCTCCCAGAATTTTCGCCCCCTCCCCCACCCTATGATCCACTTCCGCTTCCATGGTTCCATCCGCTGCCAGATCCACTCCCAGATATCTAAAACACTTCACTTCCTCCAGTTTTCTCCATTCAAACTCACCTCCCAGTTGACTTGACCCTCAACCCTACTGTACCTAATAACCTTGCTCTTATTCACATTTACTCTTAACTTTCTTCTTTCACACACTTTACCAAACTCAGTCACCAGCTTCTGCAGTTTCTCACATGAATCAGCCACCAGCGCTGTATCATCAGCGAACAACAACTGACTCACTTCCCAAGCTCTCTCATCCCCAACAGACTTCATACTTGCCCCTCTTTCCAAAACTCTTGCATTCACCTCCCTAACAACCCCATCCATAAACAAATTAAACAACCATGGAGACATCACACACCCCTGCCGCAAACCTACATTCACTGAGAACCAATCACTTTCCTCTCTTCCTACACGTACACATGCCTTACATCCTCGATAAAAACTTTTCACTGCTTCTAACAACTTGCCTCCCACACCATATATTCTTAATACCTTCCACAGAGCATCTCTATCAACTCTATCATATGCCTTCTCCAGATCCATAAATGCTACATACAAATCCATTTGCTTTTCTAAGTATTTCTCACATACATTCTTCAAAGCAAACACCTGATCCACACATCCTCTACCACTTCTGAAACCACACTGCTCTTCCCCAATCTGATGCTCTGTACATGCCTTCACCCTCTCAATCAATACCCTCCCATATAATTTACCAGGAATACTCAACAAACTTATACCTCTGTAATTTGAGCACTCACTCTTATCCCCTTTGCCTTTGTACAATGGCACTATGCACGCATTCCGCCAATCCTCAGGCACCTCACCATGAGTCATACATACATTAAATAACCTTAACAACCAGTCAACAATACAGTCACCCCCTTTTTTAATAAATTCCACTGCAATACCAACCAAACCTGCTGCCTTGCCGGCTTTCATCTTCCGCAAAGCTTTTACTACCTCTTCTCTGTTTATCAAATCATTTTCCCTAACCCTCTCACTTTGCACACCACCTCGACCAAAACACCCTATATCTGCTACTCTATCATCAAACACATTCAACAAACCTTCAAAATACTCACTCCATCTCCTTCTCACATCACCACTACTTGTTATCACCTCCCCATTTGCACCCTTCACTTAAGTTCCCATTTGCTCCCTTGTCTTACGCACTTTATTTACCTCCTTCCAGAACATCTTTTTATTCTCCCTAAAATTTAATGATACTCTCTCAGCCCAACTCTCATTTGCCCTTTTTTTCACCTCTTGCACCTTTCTCTTGACCCCCTGTCTCTTTCTTTTATACATCTCCCACTCAAATGCATTTTTTCCCTGCAAAAATCGTCCAAATGCCTCTCTCTTCTCTTTCACTAATACTCTTACTTCTTCATCCCACCACTCACTACCCTTTCTAAACAGCCCACCTCCCACTCTTCTCATGCCACACGCATCTTTTGCGCAATCCATCACTGATTCCCTAAATACATCACATTCCTCCCCCACTCCCCTTACTTCCATAGTTCTCACCTTTTTCCATTCTGTACTCAGTCTCTCCTGGTACTTCCTCACACAAGTCTCCTTCCCAAGCTCACTTACTCTCGCCACCCTCTTCACCCCAACATGAAATATATATATTTCATTTTTTGCTTTGTCGCATTCTCCCGCGTTTGCGAGGTAGCGCAAGGAAACAGACGAAAGAAATGCCCAACCCACCCCCATACACAATGTATATACATACACGTCCATACACGCAAATATACATACCTATACATCTCAATGTACACATATATATATACACACAGACACATACATATATACCCATGCACACAATTCACACTGTCTGCCTTTATTCATTTCCATCGCCACCTCGCCACACATGGAATAGCATCCCCCTCCCCCCTCATGTGTGCGAGGTAGCACTAGGAAAAGACAACAAAGGCCCCATTCGTTCACACTCAGTCTCTAGCTCTCATGCAATAATGCCCGAAACCACAGCTCCCTTTCCACATCCAGGCCCCACAAAACTTTCCATGGTTTACCCCAGACGCTTCACATGCCCTGATTCAATCCACTGACAGCACGTCAACCCTGGTATACCACATCGATCCAATTCACTCTATTCCTTGCCCTCCTTTCACCCTCCTGCATGTTCAGGCCCCCGTCACACAAAATCTTTTTCACTCCATCTTTCCACCTCCAATTTGGTCTCCCACTTCTCCTCGTTCCCTCCACCTCCGACACATATATACTCTTGGTCAATCTTTCCTCACTCATTCTCTCCATGCGCCCAACCCATTTCAAAACACCCTCTTCTGCTCTCTCAAACACGCTCTTTTTATTTCCACACATCTCTCTTACCCTTACATTACTTACTCGATCAAACCACCTCACACCACACATTGTCCTCAAACATCTCATTTCCAGCACATCCACCCTCCTGCGCACAACTCTATCCATAGCCCACGCCTCGCAACCATACAACATTGTTGGAACCACTATTCCTTCAAACATACCCATTTTTGCTTTCCGAGATAATGTTCTCGACTTCCACACATTCTTCAAGGCTCCCAGGATTTTCGCCCCCTCCCCCACCCTATGATTCACTTCCGCTTCCATGGTTCCATCCGCTGCCAGATCCACTCCCAGATATCTAAAACACTTTACTTCCTCCAGTTTTTCTCCATTCAAACTTACCTCCCAATTGACTTGACCCTCAACCCTACTGTACCTAATAACCTTGCTCTTATTCACATTTATTCTTAACTTTCTTCTACATATATATATATACATATATATATATATATATATATATATATATATATATATATATATATATATATATATATATATATATATATATACATATATATATATATATATATATATATATATATATATATATATATATATATATATACATACATATATATATATATATATATATATATATATATATATATATATATATATATATATATATATATATATATATATATGTATGTATATATATATATATATATATATTTTTTTTTTTTTTTTTTTATACTTTGTCGCTGTCTCCCGCGTTTGCGAGGTAGCGCAAGGAAACAGACGAAAGAAATGGCCCCACCCCCCCCCCCCCATACACATGTACATACACACGTCCACACACGCAAATATACATACCTACACAGCTTTCCATGGTTTACCCCAGACGCTTCACATGCCTTGCTTCAATCCACTGACAGCACGTCAACCCCTGTATACCACATGACTCCACTTCACTCTATTTCTTGCCCTCCTTTCACCCTCCTGCATGTTCAGGCCCCGATCACACAAAATCTTTTTCACTCCATCTTTCCACCTCCAATTTGGTCTCCCTCTTCTCCTCGTTCCCTCCACCTCCGACACATATATCCTCTTGGTCAATCTCTCCTCACTCATTCTCTCCATGTGCCCAAACCATTTCAAAACACCCTCTTCTGCTCTCTCAACCACGCTCTTTTTATTTCCACACATCTCTCTTACCCTTACGTTACTTACTCGATCAAACCACCTCACACCACACATTGTCCTCAAACATCTCATTTCCAGCACATCCATCCTCCTGCGCACATCTCTATCCATAGCCCACGCCTCGCAACCATACAACATTGTTGGAACCACTATTCCCTCAAACATACCCATTTTTGCTTTCCGAGATAGTGTTCTCGACTTCCACACATTTTTCAAGGCTCCCAAAATTTTCGCCCCCTCCCCCACCCTATGATCCACTTCCGCTTCCATGGTTCCATCCGCTGACAGATCCACTCCCAGATATCTAAAACACTTCACTTCCTCCAGTTTTTCTCCATTCAAACTCACCTCCCAATTGACTTGACCCTCACCCCTACTGTACCTAATAACCTTGCTCTTATTCACATTTACTCTCAACTTTCTTCTTCCACACACTTTACCAAACTCAGTCACCAGCTTCTGCAGTTTCTCACATGAATCAGCCACCAGCGCTGTATCATCAGCGAACAACAACTGACTCACTTCCCAAGCTCTCTCATCCCCAACAGACTTCATACTTGCCCCTCTTTCCAGGACTCTTGCATTTACCTCCCTTACAACCCCATCCATAAACAAATTAAACAACCATGGAGACATCACACACCCCTGCCGCAAACCTACATTCACTGAGAACCAATCACTTTCCTCTCTTCCTACACGTACACATGCCTTACATCCTCGATAAAAACTTTTCACTGCTTCTAACAACTTGCCTCCCACACCATATATTCTTAATACCTTCCACAGAGCATCTCTATCAACTCTATCATATGCCTTTTCCAGATCCATAAATGCTACATACAAATCCATTTGCTTTTCTAAGTATTTCTCACATACATTCTTCAAAGCAAACACCTGATCCACACATCCTCTACCACTTCTGAAACCGCACTGCTCTTCCCCAATCTGATGCTCTGTACATGCCTTCACCCTCTCAATCAATACCCTCCCATATAATTTACCAGGAATACTCAACAAACTTATACCTCTGTAATTTGAGCACTCACTCTTATCCCCTTTGCCTTTGTACAATGGCACTATGCACGCATTCCGCCAATCCTCAGGCACCTCACCATGAGTCATACATACATTAAATAACCTTACCAACCAGTCAACAATACAGTCACCCCCTTTCTTAATAAATTCCACTGCAATACCATCCAAACCTGCTGCCTTGCCGGCTTTCATCTTCCGTAAAGCTTTTACTACCTCTTCTCTGTTTACCAAATCATTTTCCCTAACCCTCTCACTTTGCACACCACCTCGACCAAAACACCCTATATCTGCCACTCTGTCATCAGACACATTCAACAAACCTTCAAAATACTCATTCCATCTCCTTCTCACATCACCGCTACTTGTTATCACCTCCCCATTTACGCCCTTCACTGAAGTTCCCATTTGCTCCCTTGTCTTACGCACCCTATTTACCTCCTTCCAGAACATCTTTTTATTTTCCCTAAAATTTACTGATAGTCTCTCACCCCAACTCTCATTTGCCCTTTTTTTCACCTCTTGCACCTTTCTCTTGACCTCCTGTCTCTTTCTTTTATACTTCTCCCACTCAATTGCATTTTTTCCCTGCAAAAATCGTCCAAATGCCTCTCTCTTCTCTTTCACTAATACTCTTACTTCTTCATCCCACCACTCACTACCCTTTCTAAACAGCCCACCTCCCACTCTTCTCATGCCACAAGCATCTTTTGCGCAATCCATCACTGATTCCCTAAATACATCCCATTCCTCCCCCACTCCCCTTACTTCCATTGTTCTCACCTTTTTCCATTCTGTACACAGTCTCTCCTGGTACTTCCCCACACAGGTCTCCTTCCCAAGCTCACTTACTCTCACCACCTTCTTCACCCCAACATTCACTCCTCTTTTCTGAAAACCCATACTAATCTTCACCTTAGCCTCCACAAGATAATGATCAGACATCCCTCCAGTTGCACCTCTCAGCACATTAACATCCAAAAGTCTCTCTTTCGCACGCCTGTCAATTAACACGTAATCCAATAACGCTCTCTGGCCATCTCTCCTACTTACATAAGTATACTTATGTATATCTCGCTTTTTAAACCAGGTATTCCCAATCATCAGTCCTTTTTCAGCACATAAATCTACAAGCTCTTCACCATTTCCATTTACAACACTGAACACCCCATGCATACCAATTATTCCCTCAACTGCCACATTACTCACCTTTGCATTCAAATCACCCATCACTATAACCCGGTCTCGTGCATCAAAACCGCTAACACACTCATTTAGCTGCTCCCAAAACACTTGCCTCTCATGATCTTTCTTCTCATGCCCAGGTGCATATGCACCAATAATCACCCACCTCTCTCCATCAACTTTCAATTTTACCCATATTAATCGAGAATATATATATATATATATATATATATATATATATATATATATATATATATATATATATATATATATATGTATATATATATATATATATATATATATATATATATATATATATATATATATATATATATATATATATATATACATATATATATATGTATGTATATATATATATATATATAAATATATATATATATATATATATATATATATATATATATATATATATTTTTTTTTTTTTTTTTATACTTTGTCGCTGTCTCCCGCGTTTGCGAGGTAGCGCAAGGAAACAGACGAAAGAAATGGCCCAACCCCCCCCCCCATACATATGTACATACACACGTCCACACACGCAAATATACATACCTACACAGCTTTCCATGGTTTACCCCAGACGCTTCACATGCCTTGCTTCAATCCACTGACAGCACGTCAACCCCTGTATACCACATGACTCCAATTCACTCTATTACTTGCATGCCTTTCACCCTCCTGCATGTTCAGGCCCCGATCACTGAAAATCTTTTTCACTTCATCTTTTCACATCCAATTTGGTCTCCCACTTCTCCTCGGTCCCTCCACCTCCGACACATATATCCTCTTGGTCAATCTTTCCTCACTCATTCTCTCCATGTGACCAAACCATTTCAAAACATCCTCTTCTGCTCTCTCAACCTGGCCCTTTTTATTTCCACACATCTCTCTTAGCCTTACATTACTTACTCGATCAAACCACCTCACACCACATATTGTCCTCAAACATCGCATTTCCAGCACATCCACCCTCCTCCGCACAACTCTCTCTATAGCCCACGCTTCTAACCATATAACATTGTTGGAACCACTATTCCTTCAACATACCCATTTTTGCATTCCGAGATAATGTTCTCGACTTCCACACATTTTTCAACGCTCCCACAACTTTCGCCCCTTCACCTACCCTATGATTTCATTTCCGCTTCCATGGTTCCATCCGCTGCCAGGTCCACTCCAGATATCTAAAACACTTCACTTCCTCCAGTTTTCTCCATTCAAACTCACCTCCCAATTTACTTGTCCCTCAACCCTACTGTACCTAATAACCTTGCTCTTATTTACATTTACTCTTAACTTTCTTCTTTCACACACTTTACCAAACTCAGTCACCAGCTTCTGCAGTTTCTCACACGAATCAGCCACCAGCACTGTATCATCAGCGAACAACAACTGACTCACATCCCAAGCTCTCTCATCCACAACAGACTGCATACTTGCCCCTCTTTCCAAAACTCTTGCATTCACCTCCCTAACAGCCTCATCCATAAACAAATTAAACAACCATGGAGACATCACACACCCCTGCCGCAAACCTACTTTCACTGAGAACCATTCTCTTTCCTCCCTTCCTACACGTACACATGCCTTACATCCTCGATAAAATCTTTTCACTGCATCTAACAACTTCCCTCCCACACCATATATTCTTAATACCTTCCACAGAGCATCTCTATCAACTCTATCATATGCCTTCTCCAGTTCCATAAAAGCGACATACAAATCCATTTGCTATTCTAAGTATTTCTCACATACATTTTTCAAAGCAAACACCTGATCCACACATCCTCTACCACTTCTGAAACCACACTGCTCTTCCCCAATCTGATGCTCTGCACATGCCTTCACCCTCTCAGTCAATACCCTCCTATATAATTTCCCAGGAATACTCAACAAACTTGTACCTCTGTAATTTGAGCACTCAATTTTATCCCCTTTGCCTTTGTACAATGGCACTATGCAAACATTCCGTCAATCCTCAGTCACCTCACCATGAGTCATACATACATTAGATAACCTTACCACTTCAATTCCACTGCAATACCATCCAAACCCGCTGCCCTTGCTGGCTTTCATGTTCCGCAAAGCTTTTATTACCTCTTCTCTGTTTACCAAATCATTCTCCCTGACCCTCTCACTTTGCACACCACCTCGACCAAAACACCCTATATCTGTCACTCTATCATCAAACACATTCAACAAACCTTCAAAATACTCACTCCATCTCCTTCTCACATCACCACTACTTGTTATCACCTCCCCATTAGCCCCCTTCACTGAAGTTCCCATTTGCTCCCTTGCCTTACGCACTTTATTTACCTCCTTCCAAAACGTCTTTTTATTCTCCCTAAAATTTATTGATACTCTCTCACCCCAACTCTCATTTGCCCTCTTTTTCACTTCTTGCACTTTTCTCGTGACGTCCTCCCCCTTTCATTTATATATTTCCCCGTCATTAGCGTTATTTCCCTGCAAAAATCGTCCAAGTGCCTCTTTCTTCTCTTTAACTAACAACTTTACATCTTCATCCCACCACTCACTACCCTTTCTAATCTGCCCACTTCCCACGCTTCTCATGCCACAAGCATCTTTTGCGCAAGCCATCTCTGCTTCCCTAGATACGTCCTTTGTTCTCACATTTTTCCATTCTGTATTCAGTCTCTCCTGGTACTTCCTCACAGAAGTCTCCTTCCCAAGCTCATTTACTCTCACCACTCTTTTCATCCCGACATTCCACTTTTCTGAAAACCTCTACAAATCTTCACCTTCGCCTCAAGATGATAATGATCAGACATCCCTACAGTTGCACCTCTCAGCACATTAACATCCAAAAGTCTCTCTTTCGCATCCCTATCAATTTTCACATAATCCAATATCGCTCTCAGGCCATCTCTCCTACTTACATATGTATACTTATGTATATCTCTCTTTTTAAACCAGGTATTCCCAATCACCAGTCCTTTTTCGGCACATAAATCTACAAGCTCTTCACCATTTCCATTTACAACACTGAACACCCCATGTACACCAATCATTCCCTCAACTGCCACATTACTCACCTTTGCATTCAAATAACCCATCAGTATAACCCGGTATCGTGCATGAAAACTACTAACACATTTACTCAGCTGCTCCCAAAACACTTGCCTCTCATGATCTTTCTTCTCATGCCCAGGTACATATGCACCAATAATCACCCTTCTCTCTCCATCCACTTTCAGTTTTACCCATATCAATCTAGAGTTTACTTTCTTACACTCTATCACATACTCCCACCACTCCTGTTTTAGAAGTAGTGCCATTCTTTCCCTTGCTCTTGTCCTCTCACTAACCCCTGACTTTACTACCAAGACATTCCCAAACCACTCTTCCCCTTTACGCTTGAGCTTCGTTTCAGTCGGAGCCAAAACATCCAGGTTCCTTTCCTCAAACATACTACCTATCTCTCCTTTTTCTCATACACATTTAGACACCCCAACCTGAGCCTTCGAGGAGAATGAGCACTCCTCGCGTGACTCCTTCTGTTTCCCCTTTTAGAAAGTTAACATACATGGAAGGGAGGGTTTCCAGCCCCCCGCTCCCGTCCCCTTTAGTCGCCGTCTACGACACGTGAGGAATGCGTTTTAAGTATTCTTTCTCCCCTATCCCCAGGGTGATATATATGCATACATATATATATTATATATATATATATATATATATATATATATATATATATATATATATATATATATATATATATATATATATATATATATATATATATATATATATATATTTATATATATACATATACACACAGTGTCCATTTCCCACGTTTGTGTGGTAGGGTTAAGAACAGAGGACTGAACCTTAGAGAGAATAGTCTCACTTGGCTCCCGTCGCCGTTCATTTTATATATCTTTAATCACGCATCCCTCATGAAAATCAGGCAAGAGCTTACCACTTTTGAATGTTTTTAACTTCACTAACCCGACACCAACATCGGATCTGTTACACTCTGTTCGATCCTTCAACTTCTGCTTCTATCCACACCCTCCCTACCTGTGCATCTACATTTGCATAGATTTTCTCACGATCCTTCCCATCACAATATTCCTGACCTCTCTGTGGTACTGACGGTTCTGCTCTTCTCTTAATCTTTCTTTCATGTGTTTCGTTATATGTCTTCCCACTGTGTATTTAAGTTTCTCTTCTTTTGTTTCGCTGTACGTGAGTGTGTGTGTGTGTGTGTGTGTGTGTGTGTGTGTGATATGTTGCTGTATGTCTGGTCATACACAGTAATGTAAGATTATGAAAAATAATCACCAAATAAAGGTCAGTGTGGAATTATGAATGGATTGACAATAATGAATCGTGTCTTGGTTCCACCAGAGAACCTTCAGGCTCAGAATAACAAAAATCTCTGCGCTGCTGGAGGGTCTTAAATGGCTCTTAATATTTCGTAGATTTTATCGTCACGTCTGTGGCACTTATACATCTTCTCTCTTTTCTTTTGTATTAACCTCAGTTTTTTTTTTCTATCATTTTCATCTATTCACAAAAATTTACTAAATTTTTTCACAAATTTTCATGGTGAAGAACTTTATTCTGTTCGTGGAGCAGCGGCCCACCAGTGCTAAAGCTCATCTTACATATAAACCCTAACTTTTTTTATCTCCTCGCTAGTCTTACCTTATATATCTCTATACCTTCACTCTCCTAAATTGGCTTACCTACATCATTCAGTGTTCCTGGTTTTACAAGATCTTATTTCCCACATCTCAAGACTTCTCTCCGGGATATTTTCTTCCTCCCAGTCATCCGTATCTCTCTTGAGATTTGTTATTCCATAGTGGATCCGTTCTGCCATTCCACATGCTCCTCGCAATCCTCGCAAGAAATCCATTTCAGTGGCGAACGTTCGGCACGTCACCGTCCTTTTACAGACTCATGTTTCACGTGCATGTATCAGACTGGACGTCAGGGTGTTTCCCAGCAGCCTTCCGTCACCCACAAACTCATTCGTACCTTACTCTTTCTTGTTGCATTTTTTACTATATATATATATATATATATATATATATATATATATATATATTTATTTTTTTTTTCATACTATTCGCCATTTCCCGCATTAGCGAGGTAGCCTTAAGAACAGAGGACTGGACCTTTCAGGGAATATCCTCACCTGGCCCCCTTCTCTGTCCCTTCTTTTGGAAAATTAAAAAAAAAATGAGAGGGGAGGATTTCCAGCCCCCCGCTCCCTTCCCTTTTAGTCGCCTTCTACGACACGCAGGGAATACGTGGGAAGTATTCTTTCTCCCCTATCCTCAGGAAATATATATATATATATATATATATATATATATATATATATATATATATATATATATATATATATATATATATATATATATATATCCTTAATGAAGGCACTGTTGATGATGCCTGGGGTTAGTTAATGATTTCTGTGGTCTGATTATCTTGTCTGATCTTAGATCCAATGGATTCTTGACATTCATTAGAACAACATAACCGCGCTAACCCGCGGTCAAATCTACTTTAGGGGCGCTAATCATTTCCAGCCCCAACCTCTCCCGATGAATCACACACATACACACTCACATACACACACACACACACACACACAACGCCCCTCCCCCCATGGATATCCTTTTGTTCACCATGTTCGAACTGTTCCAGTCACACCTCGTACGCACAGATACAAGAACAGTTCTAGACCTACCTTGGTTAACATCATATATATATACTATATATATATATATATATATATATATATATATATATATATATATATTTTTTTTTTCATACTATTCGCCGTTTCCCGCGATAGCGAGGTAGCGTTAAGAACAGAGGATTGGGCCTTTTTTGGAATATCCTCACCTGGCCCCCTCTGTTCCTTCTTTTGGAAAAAAAAAAAAAAAAAAAGATGGGAGGATTTCCAGCCCCCCGCTCCCTCCCCTTTTAGTCGCCTTCTACGACACGCAGGGAATACGTGGGAAGTATTCTTAATCCCCTATCCCCAGGGATAATATATATATATATATATATATATATATATATATATATATATATATATATATATATATATATATATATATATATATATATATATATGTATTTATACATATATATGTATGTATATATATATATATATATATATATATATATATATATATATATATATATATATATATATATATATATATATATATATATATATATATATATATATATATATATATATATATTCATATAGTCTTTTATAATTATTCGTTGTTTCCCGCGTTAGCATGGTAGCGTCAGGAAAAGACGAAGAAAATGTCTCATTCACTCACACTCCATCATCTAGCTGTCATGTGTAATGCACGGATACCACAGCCCCCAATCCACAGCCAGGGCTCACAGACCCATGCGTGGATTCCCCCGGCTACTTCATATGCCTTTGTTCAGACCGCTGTCATCACGTCGGTCCGTGAATACCACATCGCACCAGTTCTCTCTATCCCCTGTATACTTTTTACTCTCCTGAACGTTCTGCCCCCCCCCCCCCCCCCCCACAGACACACACACACACACACACACACACACTCAAAATCTTGTCAATCATCCTTCCTTCTCCTTCCATCTTCCATTTTCTTTCTCCTTTTCAGCATGCCCTGCTCAATTCAGCCAACTATACTTACTCCATCATCCATTCTCACACCACATATTGTCCGCATACTCTAACCATACCATATAACTCAAAAAGTAAAACTTAATAAACTTATACTTTTGTAATTCGACCATTCATTTAATGCAACCGAACCATATAGGTATTCTGCCAATCTTCAGGCACCTCATCGTGAGCCATACCAACTGACCGATCATAAACACAGTCACTTCCTTTATTGAGAAATTTTATTGCAGTATCATCCACCCCGGGTGTTTACCTACACTTCATCCTAAGCAAGGATGTGTCCACCCCTTCTCTTTTCGCCAAGCCACTTGCTGCAATTCTCTCACTTCGCCTACCTCCCTGACTTAAACACCACACACCTGCCACCCTATCATCAAACACATTCAACAGTCCTTCAAATTCCTAATTAGATCTCTTTTTCACCTCATCTCTACCTGTCACCATGATACTCGCTCACTCAAACACTCATTTGCCCTCTTTTTCAATCTTTGCACCCTGTCTTTAACCTCCTGCCGCTTTTCGTTGTGCATCTCTCAAACACTCGCACTCCTTCCGTGTAAGCAACAGCTACACAACTCACTGAGCTCTTCCTCTGGCAACTTTACAACATCATCACACCACTTACTACTCTTTTATCACCAGTACTTTTCCCACCTTCCACGTGCTACATTCGTCTCTCGCACATACCAGCACTGCCTCCCTAAGTACCTCCCATTCATCACACACTCTCCTAGCTTTATTTGTCCTCACCTTTTGCCATGCCATTCTTTTCTCAGTCTCTCTTGGTATCTCTTCACACAAGGCTCTTTTCATACGTCACTCATTTTCACATTCCGATTTCCACTCAAATCATATCCTTCAGCCTCGTCTCCACCAGGAAATGATCAGACTGTCCCCTGCTCCCCCTTTCAACACTTTCACCTCCAATGCTTTCTCTTTTGCAAGCCTATCAGTAATTACATAATCTAGTAGTGTCTGTATATCATGTACCCTACTCAACCATATATATATATATATATATATATGTATATATATATATATATATATATATATATATATATATATATATATATATATATATATATACAACACACACGAACGAAGATACACTTCTATGTCGAGGGATCAGGGACAATTTCCTTTTGAATTGTGTTGCTTTGTCAATAAAAAAAAAAAACTGATCTGTAGGGAGGAGTACTTCATGAAACAAAGTCTACTAGACATACAAAATACATTACATACCTTGTTATTACATCTGTAACAGGAACTCACTGCAGTGCACCCTGTCCATGCCAGTCTCCAGGGATCCACAGAGACTTTTCATCTCAAAGACTTTCTGGTGGAGAGACTTGTTATTACTGAGTGCACATTCCAGCTGAGGGCGTCAGGGATGCATCCATGAATTTTGCGGGAAATGAGGCTTTCTGGACAGCATACATCTCCCTGTGTGTGTGTGTGTGTGTGTGTGTGTGTGTGTGTGTGTGTGTGTGTGTGTGTGTGTGTAGTTTCACACTGTTTTATGGTGGAAATGTAAATGTACAAAGGGGAGCCAGGGTGTGGGGTTTGGCTGTGTGATATGAAGGCTCACATGCATTAAATCTCTCTCTCTCTCTCTCTCTCTCTCTCTCTCTCTCTCTCTCTCTCTCTCTCTCTCTCTCTCTCTCTCTCTCTCTCTCTCTCTCTCTCTCTCTCTCTCTCTCTCTCTCTCTCTCTCTTTCTCTCTCTCTCTCTCTCTCTCTCTTCATACATGTTGATATGTTGATCACACAAGTCCGTGATGATCGTTAGGAAGGTGAAATCGCACTTCAGTGGGATTTCATTTAATTTCATTTAACGTAATTTTTCCATACATTCCTTGCTTCACGGAGATAATCTCCGTGAAACATATTGTGCATCATGTATAGAAAATTATATGTAAATAGAATTATATGAAGACCTACTGAAGTGCGATTTCACCTTCATAACTATCGTCACAGGCTAGTGTGATCAACACGACATATATGGAGAGAGAGAGAGAGAGAGAGAGAGAGAGAGAGAGAGAGAGAGAGAGAGAGAGAGAGAGAGAGAGAGAGAGAGAGAGAGAGAGAGAATGTATGAATGCACCCCTAGATAAACACAGAAGCCACTGACAATCCATTTAAGATAAGGCTTGAAATATGGTCGAAATTGAGCATGTCTCTGTGAACTAGGAATATAGATCCATTTTTCTCCGTTAAACACAGAAATGCCAGTCTTCCACAACTGCATCTCGCCATAACAGTTTCGAGAGACGATATATGAATTCGGAGCTAGAAAGAATGACACTGATACATCTCATATTTATTTTCTCCTATTGAAACCAACCATGTAGAACACTGCGGCGTGATTACAATGGATGGGGTTATCATAGAACGTATTATAGATATACCGTAATATTCCATAAAGAATACCTATATCCACATGACCTGTGAATTGAATATTATCAAGGTTAGTGATGAGAAAACATACCCATATAATGAGTATAGATATCAGACCAGCTGGATTACGATTTAGATATATCCAGTACCAAATTGAGTTCTTTCCAACTTCTGCTCAACCCACCCAAGGCAAAGGGATTGGCACAGTAGCACCACCAGCCATACAGATATGAGTAAAAAAGGGAAGATAGAAGTGTCCTCAACAAAATAAAACCAGCTGGGGAAAAAAAAAAAGGGAAATGACAAAGATATGACCTTCCTCCCATCTGTCAAACACCATCACACGAAGGCTGGTGGTCCTATTTCGTCCTTTGTCCTCAAGTTTCGTTTTCTATTTGGTTGGTGTTTGTTGTTTGAGAAGAGCGAGAACAAATATTATTCTACCTTTTTTTTCTCCTGTTTTCACTGTATTACCGTGTGCAGCAGCTGCTGGGACCAACCTCTGTAGGACCCGAGTTAGGTTAAAGGGAGTATGCAGGTTGTATTCGTCGCCTCTCGTGCTCCGTTCTAGTATGCTAACTCATGCTATTTTTTTCAAGAATGTTCTGATGACTATGAAATTCCCCCAGGCTTGGGAGATCTTGGCCAAGATAAACATACTCAGAGAGAGAGAGAGAGAGAGAGAGAGAGAGAGAGAGAGAGAGAGAGAGAGAGAGAGAGAGAGAGAGAGAGAGAGAGAGAGACTGGTATTGACATGACATATACACTCGTCTGTTTCTGTCTGTATACATAGAAATGTAACATAGAAAAGAAAATCACAGCATTCTATGTACTGTGTATGTCCACACTCCCCACTAACGGGCCCTCCCGTGCAGATAATTCAAACGACAAAAGAAAGACGATATGAAAGAGAAGACCAAAAGCCTTCAAAGTTACATAGTTTTCCTCAGTGTCCGAACTTTTTTATGGCTTCAGATATGGGTACAAAGTTTTAAAGCTTAGTGCTCAACATCAGCTTTAGCTCTACATGTTTATTTTGGGGCGGATCTGTGGTTCTTCTCTCTCGTGGGCTACAGTAGATCACGAACATAGGAGACTTTTCTGGCTAAAAGAATTTGATAATTTTTTCTCGCGCTCTAGATCTATTGATAATGTCTATCTTTCACAGCAAGAAAATCCTTATATATATATATATATATATATATATATATATATATATATATATATATATATATATATATATATATATATATATATATATATATATATATATATATATATACATACATATATATATATATATATATATATATATATATATATATATATATATATATATATATATATATATATATATATATATATATATATATATATATACATACATATATATATATATATATATATATGCATATATATATATATATATATATATATATATGTATATATATATATATATATATATATATATATATATATATATATAATATATATATATATATATATATATATATATATATATATATATATATATATATATATATATATATATATATATATATATATATATATATATATATATGTATGTATATATATATATATATATATATATATATATATATATATATATATATATATATATATATATATATATATATATATATATATATATATATATATATATATATATATATATATATATGTATATATATATATATATATATATATATATATATATATATATATATATATATATATATATATATATATATATATATATATATATATATATATATTTTTTTTTTTTTTTATTTTCTATTTTGCTTTGTCGCTGTCTCCCGCGTTTGCGAGGTAGCGAAAGGAAACAGACGAAAGAAATGGCCCAACCCACCCCCATACACAATGTATATACATACACGTCCACACACGCAAATATACATACCTCTTCATCTCAATGTACACATATATATACACACACAGACACATACATATATATCCATGCACACAATTCACACTGTCTGCCTTTATTCATTCCCATCGCCACCTCGCCACACATGGAATATATATATATATATATATATATATATATATATATATATGTATATATATATATATATATATATATATATATATATATATATATATATATATATATATATATATATATATATATATATATATATATATACGAAGATCAAAATTATCCGTGATGACGGTGAAATTGCACTTCAGTAGGAGTTCATACAATTTTATTTGACATGCATTTTATTTTTTTTTTCTGTACATGTGGCACGATATTTTTTACGAAGACAATCCACCTCACTTTCTTAAGTACGAGTACCTGATGGGGTTGATTGTCTCTATGAAAAATGTCGTGCCACATGTATAGAAAAATTACGTTAAATAAAATCATATGACCCACTGAAGTGCGATTTCACTTTAATATATATATATATATATATATATATATATATATATATATATATATATATATATATATATATATATATATATATATCTATATATATATATATATATATATATATATATATATATATATATATATATATATATATATATATATATATATATATATATATATATATATATATTGCATGGTTTGAATAGTATTGCAGTGGAATTTATCAAAAGAGGGGGTGACTGTATTGTTGACTGATTGGTAAGGTTATTTAATGTATGTATGACTCATGGTGAGGTGCCTGACGACTGGCGGAATGCTTGCATAGTGTCATTGTATAAAGGCAAAGGGGATAAGAGTGAGTGCTCAAATTACAGAGGTATAAGTTTGTTGAGCATTCCTGGGAAATTGTATGGGAGGGTATTGATTGAGTGGGTGAGGGCATGTACAGAGCATCAGACTCGGGAAGAGAAGTGTGGCTTTAAAAGTGGTAGAGGATGTGTGGATCAGGTATTTGCTTTGAAAAATGTATGTGTGAAATACTTAGAAAAGCAAATGGATTTGTATGTAGCATCTATGGATCTGGAGGAGGCATTTGATAGAGTTGATATAGATGCTCTGTGGAAGGTATTAAGAATATGTGTGTGGGAGTTAAGTTGTTAGAAGCAATGAAAAGTTTTTATCGAGGATGTAAGACATGTGTACGTGTAGGAAGAGAGGAAAGTGATTGCTTCTCAGTGAATGTTGGTTTGCGGCCGGGGTGCGTGATGTCTCCATGGTTGTTTAAGGATGGGGTTGTTAGGGAGGTGAATGCAAGAGTTTTGGAAAGAGGGGCAGGTATGCAGTCTGTTGTGGACAAGAGAGCTTGGGAAGTGAGTCAGTCGCTGTTCGTTGATGATACATCGCTGGTGGCTGATTCGGGTGAGAAACTTCAGAAGCTGGTGACTGAGTTTGGTAAAGTGTGTGAAAGAAGAAAGCTGAGAATAAATGTGAATAAGAGCAAGGTCATTACGTTCAGTACGGTTGAGACAAATCAATTGGGAGGTAAGTTTGAATGGCGAAAACTGGAGGAAGTGAAGTGTTTTAGATATCTGGGAGTGGATTTAGCAGCGGATGGAATCATGGAAGCGGAAGTGAATCATAGGATGGGGAGGGGGCGAAAGTTCTGGGAGCGTTGAAAAATGTGTGGAAGTCGAGAACGTTATTTTGGGAAGCAAAAATGGGTATTCTTGAAGGAGTAGTGGTTCCAACAATGGTATATGGTTGTGAGTCCTGGGCAATAGATAGAGTTGTGCGGAGGTGGGTGGTTGTGCTGGAAATGAGAAGTTTGAGGACGATATGTGGTGTGAGGTGGTTTGATCGAGTAAGTAATGAAAGGGTAAGAGAGATTTGTGGTAGTAAAAAGAGTGTGGTTGAGAGAGCTGAAGAGGGTGTTTTGAAATGGTTTGGTCACATGGAGAGAATGAGCGAGAAAAGATTGACCAAGAGGATATATGTGTCAGAAGTGGAGAGAACGAGGAGAGGTGGGAGACCAAATTGGAGGTGGAAAGACGGTGGGAAAAAGATTTTGAGTGATCGGGGCCTGAACATGCAGGAGGGTGAAAGGCGTGCAAGGAATAGAGTGAATTGGAACAATGTGGGTACCGGGGTCGACGTGCTGTCAGTGGATTGAACCAGGGCATGTGAAGCGTCTGCGGTAAACCATAGAAAGGGAGCTGTGGTTTCGGTGCATTATACATGACAGCTAGAGACTGAGTGTGAACGAATGTGGCCTTTGTTATCTTTTCCTAGCGCTACCTCGCGCTACCTCGCGCACATGCGGGGGTAAAGGGTTTTCATTTCATGTGTTGCGGGGTGGCGACGAGAATGAATAAGGGCAGACAGTATGAATGATGTACATGTGCATATACATATATATATATATATATATATATATATATATATATATATATATATATATATATATATATATATATATATATATATATATATATATATATATATATATATATATATATATGTGTTTGTGTGTATATATGTGTATACGTTGAGATGTATAGGTATGTATATGTGAGTATGTGGACGTGTATGTATATATATGTGTATGTTGGTGGTTTGGGCTATTCTTTCATCTGTTTTCTTGCGCTACCTCGCTGACGCGGGAGACAGCGACAGAGCATAATAAACATAAATAAATTATATATATATATATATATATATATATATATATATATATATATATATATATATATATATATATATATATATATATATATATATATATATATATATATATATATATATATATACACATATATATATATATATATATATATATATATATATATATATATATATATATATATATATATATATATATATATATATATATATATATATATATATATATATATAATCCTAAGTGTCCCCGGGGAAAATGAAACAAGTTTCCAAATGCAATTTCGTGTAATAATCAAATCTTCAAGGGAGACATAAGAGAGAAATATGATAGTCAGTTGATAAGCAATAAAGAGACTTAGCTAGGACACCATTTCGTAAACATGCGTTGTCCAAGACAGACAACGAGCGTATCATAAACATATTGTTTTAAAAATTTTATCATCAATAAAGTTATCCAATTTCTATAGACCATCTCACTATAATGCCATCTCAATTATTTACTCTAACACTATTACCTGGAGAAATACCATTGAACATTCTACTATTAAATACAGAAAGAATTACAATCGTAATATTAGTGATGGTCTATACAAATAAGAAACTTTATTGTTGATGAAATTTGTAAAATGATCTTGATCTATGTCTTAGACAATCGCATGTTTACCTAATGGCGTTCTATCTTCGTCTCTTCGATGTATATCAACTGACTTATATTGCTCTCCTGTGTCTTCCCTGATGATGCGATTATTACACGAGAGTGCACTTGGGAACTTATCGTGTTTCATTTTCCCCGTGGACTCAGGAATATATATATATATATATATATACATATATATATATATACATATATATATATATATATATATAAATATATATATATATTTATCTATCTATATTCATTTTGCTCTGTCGCTGTCACCCGCGTTAGCGAGGTAGCGTAAGGAAACAGACGAAAGAATGGCCCAACCCGCCCACATACACATGTATATACATACACGTCCACACAGGCAAATATACATACCTATACATCTCAATATACACATATATATATACACACACAGACATATACATATATATACACATGTACATAATTCATACTGTCTGCCTTTATTTGTTCCCATCGCCACCTCGCCAATCATGGAATAACAACCCCCTCCCTCTTCATGTGTGCGAGGTAGCGCTAGCAAAAGACACAAAAGGCCCCATTCGTTCACACTCAGTCCCTAGCTGTCATGTAATAATGCACCGAAACCACAGCTCCCTTTCCACATCCAGGCCCCACACAACTTTCTATGGTTTACCCCAGACGTTTCACATGCCCTGGTTCAATCTACTGACAGCACGTCGACTCCGGTATACCACATCGTTCCAATTCACCCTATTCCTTGCACGCCTTTTACCCTCCTGCATGTTCAGGCCCCGATCACTCAAAATCTTTTTCACTCCATCTTTCCACTTCTAATTTGGTCTCCCACTTCTCCTGGTTCCCTCCACCTCTGACACATATATCCTCTTGGTCAATCTTTCCTCACTCATTCTCTCCATGTGACCAAACCATTTCAAAACACCTACTTCTGCTCTCTCAACTACACTCTTTTTATTTCCACACATCTCTCCACACAAGCTCTCTCATCCACAACAGACTTCATACTTGCCCCTCTTTCCAAAACTCCTGCATTCACCTCCCTAACAATCCCATCCATAAACAAATTAAACAACCATGGAGACATCACACACCCCTGCCGCAAACCTACATTCACTGAGAACCAATCACTTTCCACTCTTCCTACACGCACACATGCCTTACATCCTCGATAAAAACTTTTCACTGCTTCTAACAACTTGCCTCCCACACCATATATTCTTAATACCTTCCACAGAGCATCTCTATCAACTCTATCATATGCCTTCTACAGATCCATAAATGCTACATACAAATCCATTTGCTTTTCTAAGTATTTCTCACATACATTCTTCAAAGCAAACACCTGATCCACACATCCTCTACCACTTCTGAAACCACACTGCTCTTCCCTAATCTGATGCTCTGTACATGCCTTCACCCTCTCAATCAATACCCTCCCATATAATTTACCAGGAATACTCAACAAACTTATACCTCTGTAATTTGAGCACTCACTCTTATCCCCTTTGCCTTTATACAATGGCACTATGCACGCATTCCGCCAATCCTCAGGCACCTCACCATGAGTCATACATACATTAAATAACCTTACCAACCAGTCAACAATACAGTCACCCCCTTTTTTAATAAATTCCACTGCAATACCATCCAAACCTGTATATATATATATATATATATATATATATATATATATATATATATATAATTTTTTTTTTTTTTTTATACTTTGTCGCTGTCTCCCGCGTTTGCGAGGTAGCGCAAGGAAACAGACGAAAGAAATGGCCCAACCCCCCCCCCCATACACATGTACATACACACGTCCACACACGCAAATATACATACCTACACAGCTTTCCATGGTTTACCCCAGACGCTTCACATGCCTTGATTCAATCCACTGACAGCACGTCAACCCCTGTATACCACATCGCTCCAATTCACTCTATTCCTTGCCCTCCTTTCACCCTCCTGCATGTTCAGGCCCCGATCACACAAAATCTTTTTCACATCCATCTTTCCACCTCCAATTTGGTCTCCCTCTTCTCCTCGTTCCCTCCACCTCCGACACATATATCCTCTTGGTCAATCTTTCCTCACTCATTCTCTCCATGTGCCCAAACCATTTCAAAACACCCTCTTCTGCTCTCTCAACCACGCTCTTTTTATTTCCACACATCTCTCTTACCCTTACGTTACTTACTCGATCAAACCACCTCACACCACACATTGTCCTCAAACATCTCATTTCCAGCACATCCATCCTCCTGCGCACATCTCTATCCATAGCCCACGCCTCGCAACCATACAACATTGTTGGAACCACTATTCCTTCAAACATACCCATTTTTGCTTTCCGAGATAATGTTCTCGACTTCCACACATTTTTCAAGGCTCCCAAAATTTTCGCCCCCTCCCCCACCCTATGATCCACTTCCGCTTCCATGGTTCCATCCGCTGACAGATCCACTCCCAGATATCTAAAACACTTCACTTCCTCCAGTTTTTCTCCATTCAAACTCACCTCCCAAGTTGACTTGACCCTCACCCCTACTGTACCTAATAACCTTGCTCTTATTCACATTTACTCTTAACTTTCTTCTTCCACACACTTTACCAAACTCAGTCACCAGCTTCTGCAGTTTCTCACATGAATCAGCCACCAGCGCTGTATCATCAGCGAACAACAACTGACTCACTTCCCAAGCTCTCTCATCCCCAACAGACTTCATACTTGCCCCTCTTTCCAGGACTCTTGCATTTACCTCCCTAACAACCCCATCCATAAACAAATTAAACAACCATGGAGACATCACACACCCCTGCCGCAAACCTACATTCACTGAGAACCAATCACTTTCCTCTCTTCCTACACGTACACATGCCTTACATCCTCGATAAAAACTTTTCACTGCTTCTAACAACTTGCCTCCCACACCATATATTCTTAATACCTTCCACAGAGCATCTCTATCAACTCTATCATATGCCTTCTCCAGATCCATAAATGCTACATACAAATCCATTTGCTTTTCTAAGTATTTCTCACATACATTCTTCAAAGCAAACACCTGATCCACACATCCTCTACCACTTCTGAAACCACACTGCTCTTCCCTAATCTGATGCTCTGTACATGCCTTCACCCTCTCAATCAATACCCTCCCATATAATTTACCAGGAATACTCAACAAACTTATACCTCTGTAATTTGAGCACTCACTCTTATCCCCTTTGCCTTTATACAATGGCACTATGCACGCATTCCGCCAATCCTCAGGCACCTCACCATGAGTCATACATACATTAAATAACCTTACCAACCAGTCAACAATACAGTCACCCCCTTTTTTAATAAATTCCACTGCAATACCATCCAAACCTGTATATATATATATATATATATATATATATATATATATATATATATATATATATATATATATATATATATATATATATATATATATATATATATATATATATAAATTTTTGTTTTTTTCTTATACTTTGTCGCTGTCTCCCGCGTTTGCGAGGTAGCGCAAGGAAACAGACGAAAGAAATGGCCCAACCCCCCCCCCATACACATGTACATACGTCCACACACGCAAATATACATACCTACACAGCTTTCCATGGTTTACCCCAGACGCTTCACATGCCTTGATTCAATCCACTGACAGCACGTCAACCCCTGTATACCACATCGCTCCAATTCACTCTATTCCTTGCCCTCCTTTCACCCTCCTGCATGTTCAGGCCCCGATCACACAAAATCTTTTTCACTCCATCTTTCCACCTCCAATTTGGTCTCCCTCTTCTCCTCGTTCCCTCCACCTCCGACACATATATCCTCTTGGTCAATCTTTCCTCACTCATTCTCTCCATGTGCCCAAACCATTTCAAAACACCCTCTTCTGCTCTCTCAACCACGCTCTTTTTATTTCCACACATCTCTCTTACCCTTACGTTACTTACTCGATCAAACCACCTCACACCACACATTGTCCTCAAACATCTCATTTCCAGCACATCCATCCTCCTGCGCACATCTCTATCCATAGCCCACGCCTCGCAACCATACAACATTGTTGGAACCACTATTCCTTCAAACATACCCATTTTTGCTTTCCGAGATAATGTTCTCGACTTCCACACATTTTTCAAGGCTCCCAAAATTTTCGCCCCCTCCCCCACCCTATGATCCACTTCCGCTTCCATGGTTCCATCCGCTGACAGATCCACTCCCAGATATCTAAAACACTTCACTTCCTCCAGTTTTTCTCCATTCAAACTCACCTCCCAATTGACTTGACCCTCACCCCTACTGTACCTAATAACCTTGCTCTTATTCACATTTACTCTTAACTTTCTTCTTCCACACACTTTACCAAACTCAGTCACCAGCTTCTGCAGTTTCTCACATGAATCAGCCACCAGCGCTGTATCATCAGCGAACAACAACTGACTCACTTCCCAAGCTCTCTCATCCCCAACAGACTTCATACTTGCCCCTCTTTCCAGGACTCTTGCATTTACCTCCCTAACAACCCCATCCATAAACAAATTAAACAACCATGGAGACATCACACACCCCTGCCGCAAACCTACATTCACTGAGAACCAATCACTTTCCTCTCTTCCTACACGTACACATGCCTTACATCCTCGATAAAAACTTTTCACTGCTTCTAACAACTTGCCTCCCACACCATATATTCTTAATACCTTCCACAGAGCATCTCTATCAACTCTATCATATGCCTTCTCCAGATCCATAAATGCTACATACAAATCCATTTGCTTTTCTAAGTATTTCTCACATACATTCTTCAAAGCAAACACCTGATCCACACATCCTCTACCACTTCTGAAACCGCACTGCTCTTCCCCAATCTGATGCTCTGTACATGCCTTCACCCTCTCAATCAATACCCTCCCATATAATTTACCAGGAATACTCAACAAACTTATACCTCTGTAATTTGAGCACTCACTCTTATCCCCTTTGCCTTTGTACAATGGCACTATGCACGCATTCCGCCAATCCTCAGGCACCTCACCATGAGTCATACATACATTAAATAACCTTACCAACCAGTCAACAATACAGTCACCCCCTTTTTTAATAAATTCCACTGCAATACCATCCAAACCTGCTGCCTTGCCGGCTTTCATCTTCCGCAAAGCTTTTACTACCTCTTCTCTGTTTACCAAATCATTTTCCCTAACCCTCTCACTTTGCACACCACCTCGACCAAAACACCCTATATCTGCCACTCTGTCATCAGACACATTCAACAAACCTTCAAAATACTCATTCCATCTCCTTCTCACATCACCGCTACTTGTTATCACCTCCCCATTTACGCCCTTCACTGAAGTTCCCATTTGCTCCCTTGTCTTACGCACCCTATTTACCTCCTTCCAGAACATCTTTTTATTCTCCCTAAAATTTACTGATAGTCTCTCACCCCAACTCTCATTTGCCCTTTTTTTCACCTCTTGCACCTTTCTCTTGACCTCCTGTCTCTTTCTTTTATACTTCTCCCACTCAATTGCATTTTTTCCCTGCAAAAATCGTCCAAATGCCTCTCTCTTCTCTTTCACTAATACTCTTACTTCTTCATCCCACCACTCACTACCCTTTCTAAACAGCCCACCTCCCACTCTTCTCATGCCACAAGCATCTTTTGCGCAATCCATCACTGATTCCCTAAATACATCCCATTCCTCCCCCACTCCCCTTACTTCCATTGTTCTCACCTTTTTCCATTCTGTACACAGTCTCTCCTGGTACTTCCCCACACAGGTCTCCTTCCCAAGCTCACTCACTCTCACCACCTTCTTCACCCCAACATTCACTCCTCTTTTCTGAAAACCCATACTAATCTTCACCTTAGCCTCCACAAGATAATGATCAGACATCCCTCCAGTTGCACCTCTCAGCACATTAACATCCAAAAGTCTCTCTTTCGCACGCCTGTCAATTAACACGTAATCCAATAACGCTCTCTGGCCATCTCTCCTACTTACATAAGTATACTTATGTATATCTCGCTTTTTAAACCAGGTATTCCCAATCATCAGTCCTTTTTCAGCACATAAATCTACAAGCTCTTCACCATTTCCATTTACAACACTGAACACCCCATGCATACCAATTATTCCCTCAACTGCCACATTACTCACCTTTGCATTCAAATCACCCATCACTATAACCCGGTCTCGTGCATCAAAACCGCTAACACACTCATTCAGCTGCTCCCAAAACACTTGCCTCTCATGATCTTTCTTCTCATGCCCAGGTGCATATGCACCAATAATCACCCACCTCTCTCCATCAACTTTCAATTTTACCCATATTAATCGAGAATTTACTTTCTTACATTCTATCACATACTCCCACAACTCCTGTTTCAGGAGTATTGCTACTCCTTCCCTTGCTCTTGTCCTCTCACTAACCCCTGACTTCACTCCCCAGACATTTCCAAACCACTCTTCCCCTTTACCCTTGAGCTTCGTTTCACTCAGAGCCAAAACATCCAGGTTCCTTTCCTCAAACATACTACCTATCTCTCCTTTTTTCACATCTTGGTTACATCCACACACATTAAGGCACCCCACTCTGAGCCTTCGAGGAGGATGATCACTCCCCGCGTGACTCCTTCTTCTGTTTCCCATTTTAGAAAGTTAATACAAGGAGGGGAGGATTTCCGGCCCCCCGCTCCCGTCCCCTCTAGTCGCTTTCTACGACACGCGAGGAATACGTGCGAAGTATTCTTTCACCCCTATCCCCAGGGATAATATACATATATATATACATATGCACACACACACACATACACACATATACGCACATACACACACACACACACACATACATATATATACATATGAAAAATGTAAGAAACAATTTAGAAAACAAACTTTTAGATTGAAATGAATGAAAAAAAAGAATGTCACATAATGGTTCAACCTCTGGCTATGGAAAAGGAAATGTACAGTTCGACTGGAATTGTCACCCGAAACTTTGGGGGGTCTTGAGTAATGCCTGTGGGGCTGTGTCATTGGTTTTATGCCAGCTAGAACGTCAGCACGATGGCAGATACACTGTCCAGTAATTTCTGTTCCCTGTGTGGTTTTTCCTTCGACCGGTTCGGCTCGGACAAGTTGAATATAAGAACGTCTTTGGCCGTCCCCCAATATATATATATATATATATATATATATATATATATATATATATATATTTATATATATATATATATATATATATATATATATATATATATATATATAT
>NC_092237.1:18819597-18844597 GCF_036320965.1 Panulirus ornatus
TCTTCAATTATTAGATAAAGAAAGAACCATAATCTTAATATCAGTGATGGTCTATACAAATAGGATAACATAGGTGTTGATAAAATTTGTAAAATAATAAGTGTATGATACGCTTGTTGTCTGTCTTGGACAAGCGCATGTTTACTAAATGGCGTCCTAGCTACGTCTGTTAGTTTTATATCAACTGACTGTTATTTTTCTCTCTTGTGTCTCCCCTGATGATGTGATCATTACACGAAAGTGCACTTGGGAACTTATCGTGCTTCATTTTCCGTGTGGACTCCCAGGAATATACTTGATCACGCGCAAAATTGTGATCCTTTTTTTTTTTTTTTTTTTTTTTTTTTTTTTTCCAAAAGAAGGAACAGAGAATTGGGCCAGGTGAGGGTATTCCCTCAAAGGCCCAGTCCTCTGTTCTTAACGCTACCTCGCTAATGCGGGAAATGGCGAATAGTTTGAAAGAAAGAAAAAAAAATATATATATATATATATATATATATATATATATATATATATATATATATATATATATATATATATATATATATATATATATATATATATATATCCACATTCATTCTTTTAGCATCTTCTACGCTATATACAATGGTATACTATATCTCTACGCTTTTGTCACCCATATATCAATCCAATCTTCCTCTGCAGCTTGAGATATGTACTTCCTAAATCCTTTCCTAGCTGCCATATATTTTTTTCCATATATTGTGACATTTCTGTACACATGTAGAACATATCATACGAGCTTCATCGTTTCCCATTTGTTATCCTTTTTAAAAGTTGTCGTGCTTGCATTCCAGCACGTGACACCTCTCGGTGTACTCCGGCTTCAGTATATCTAAAGGCTCTTCTGAAAGTGGGCTCTTAAGGGCCATATACACGGTGAGAGTGTGCTTGGTCTTAGAACTTTATCTTGAACATTTGAAAATGGTGTTAATCTTTCGACTTTGACTTAAGGGTATGACTTCATAACCCAGGCAGCTGATAGGTCTAAAACCCAGCAAAAACTAACCAAACAACCTGGTGAACTAAATCATTTCGGGATATACACATAGTTTGATAGCTTTTTTCACTGGCCAAGATTTGTAGATGTTTGGATCCTTGTGTGTCAATTGTGTTCTCTCCTCCGCGAGAGTTATATGGCCATAATCATTCTCGGAGGCAGCTGGAGGAATCAGGTTAGCAGTTCTATTATGCAGAATGTGTTGAGGAAGTCTTCTTGGCCCGGCTACAACTAGGGTTTGAATCCCACTCATTAAATTGCAGACTCAGGATTTGGACCGTGTTTTCCAGTTCTCAGTGAATAAGATTTCCAACGGAAATGTAACTGCAGAAATCAAGTTTTTAGTAAAGATATTCTCTCTTAGCGTAAAACAGATCTTTATCCTTTAATCCCAAATTTATTTGAGGCAGGTTCTATAAATTGCCACATAATGCAGTCCGTCAATTAGCTCTACCGGAAACGTTATTTTGTGTAAAGCGACGAATTTCTGTTAGTTTAAAAATACCAGCGAGAGAGGTCTATCGTCTTATATCTAAAGATGCCTCAGGTAATGCCAGATATATCGAAGATTCTAATTTCATTTTCATTAAAACTTTCTCGCTTTCTCAAATATACTCGTACCAGTAAGATTACTTTTACCACCAGCGTCAAAGAATTACTTAATTGCGATATCTTCTGTGTCAACATGACCAAGTAATCCATCAACCCTCAGCTCTAACATTCTTTGTTCAGGGTAATATCACTAGTGTTTGTGAAATAAAAAAAGTCCCAGAAATTCATGGAAAATATATACTATTCATTCAACAAAATTCTGTTCAACGGAACACAATCTCAAGCCAATTAAACGTCAGAGACTTTGTTCGCTGCGTCCTATTCATTACGATACATGTCTCTTATTCATTCCCATTTCTTGAGAGGGTTATGATTTTACTCCAGGACCTCCTTTCCAGGAAATCAAGCAGTTCCAAAGCTGTGCTACTTCTAGTATCATAAAAATGATAAACTTCTTTACATTAAGTTCTTCAACGAGCTGTACTTCCCTGTCATCAACAGACGATGATACAGCCTCGCCGAAAGTGACTTTTCACTAGCGCAGTAACCACAGGAGCGGTCGGAGTTTGGCAACACAAATCTCAAAATGAATAACTCTACGGCTTTTTCTTATCTCAGAAATTGCCTGCAATCTAATATGCTTCCTATTCCAATGAAATTCTAGATATAACTTACCTCACACTGTCTTGCCCTGCGCCCTAAATTCTCATTTAAGCAGGAAGATGTAGTATGGCTGCAACGGTGATGTAGTAGAAATTTTTCTTGTTTCTCAGGGATTAACCTACAGTCAATTGCATTACTATCACATAAACCAAAGGATACCTTCCCCTGAGGTTCCTTCAGCTTCTAGGCTACGTTACTATACAAGTAGCTGGGAAAAGGTGGGCTTTTATAGATGGGGAAGTTCTTCGACGAGTTTGTGCTTCGGTGATGCGACCTCGCTGACGGTGACCTTTCACTCCCAGCGGAACGAGTAACAGTTAGAGACTGGTAACGCCTTGATCTAGTGTTACCTACTGACACTGGAGCTCAGTGTTGGTTGCACCAGGAGCTGGTTTAGTGTGTATGGCAGATCAACACCGAGAAAAGTATTATCCCTTGAAGAAGTAGAGTGTGTGGTCTACACACTTGTTATCCAATATATGGAGATTCAGTGTGTGTGAACGGTACTGTCTTCAGCAAGTGATATCAACAATACAATGTAGAGTGTGATGAAGTGAGTATGTTAGCAGAGTCGGGACCTACCACACCCCAGCTGGTCGGCACCGGTGGTGGAAAGACATAAAATACTTTTCTTATCACCTCGTAACTGCAGGATAAAGTGATCGGGAGGAAACCTACTGGCAGCTGAAAGTTAGACGACGTTAATAGAAGGCATGAGGTCAGTTATCCTGTTTATAGTCACTATGTACTTCTGGCCAGACAGCAGCCTCCAAGATACCAGATTTATGTTTGTGCTGCAGCATTTTATGTATGTATGTTTTAGCTTCACATGCTCCATGGTGATTCATGGCTATGTTGCTGCCATGCAGCTTTGCCGTTGCTCTGACCTGTTTTATTACTCTTGTCTGGTTTATATCTCCACGCTATATGATTAGTCAGGTTGTGTTTCCTGGTTATACGAATGGTCAAGTTGTGCTTCCTCACTATACGAACGGTCAGGTTATTTGTCCTTGATCTGCGAATGGGTCAGTTTATTACTCCTCTCTGTACGACTGTACAGTTGTGTCTCCTCGATATACGAATAGTCACGTTATATCTCAAAGCTATACGAAGTGGTCTAAGAATAGAGGTTAACTCGATGTTTTGATCCTATATTCATTGTTCTAGTTACACGTGTCGTCTTCTTATGGCTTCTTATCTGTTAAAGAGCGTCTCAGATGTGAAATTTTTCTCCTCCTACCTTAGAAAGGATAGCGTCAGCAGGTAGGGTGTGCTGGCAGAGTTGTAGTGTTTGAATTCCATAAGTGAGATTCGACTCACTAAAAGTGTTCTATTGTTGTACTGGAGATCGCCAGTGGCGTTACGGATCTTCAGATGGGCTGTGTTACCAGATTTAATGTTGCTTTCCAGTTTTGCTGCTGCACTCCCTTTTCAGTTGCTCACTTGTGAATTAGCAGCCCTTATAAACTTCAGTTTCGTCCGGCGTTCCTCTGGATATATTTTCAATCTTGGGTTGCTGTCTGGTTTATGAGTCTGGGTTTGTGAGCCGTTTTTTGATACCATAAATATAAGATGGCTCCCTGAGTGTACGGTATTTTCTTACCTCATCTGTAATCCGGTTTCCTAAGTGTGTTTTGACTTGCTTTCTGTGATATGGTTAATATTTTCTATAATCTAGTTTCCTAATTTCCTTATTTGAATATGCTTCAGATGTGGAAATTTCCGCGTAGTACGACCTACCAGACTAATCGAAGCATCCAACAGCAAACAACAATTTCAAGTTTGTGTGAGTAATGACCAAGACATGAATAAAATCGTGACCAGATCCCTACTTGATATTCTCTCTGCTGAAGACTACTAATGTGTTAATGTCCTCTCCTTCCTCACCGGATACACTTTTCTGGCCAGTGACATTGATGCTTCAATCTTAATGAGATTACTGTTGCTATCCACCAGGAAAATGATGTAGATCATGCCACCAACTTTTTCCTTACTCGACCCCGAACACTAAAGATTCAGCGTGCTCGGCTGCTCGGCCCCAGTGACTCACATCGCTTTCTCACTCGTGGAATTTTGTTCCAGATGATCTCCGCGAGAAATAAGGTTTGACCAGTACCTTGAAGTATTGCAGTGCCTCAAGTGGCTCCAGTACAACCACGACTCTAATGACTGTAAGACACAACGACAACAGACTTGCAACCACTGAACTGAGGTTCATCATCATCACTTTCGCCAGTACAAGGCCCCAACTTGTGGCACCTGCAAAAGCTCTCACATTGCGGTGTCTGGGCAATGAATGCGAAGAAAAGAACAACTTCGCAAAGTCCGATGAACAAGAAACTCCTCTGGCTTCTCCTCGGACAACAAATCAACCTAAACCATAAGCAGCAGCAGTTGCTAACAAACTTACTGCCACTCAATTTGCTCTTGCTCTCAACCCTAAAGCTCCTGACCTACTTGTACTTCAAGCAAAGATGCATGCATGCTTCCAAAACGCCATAATTCTCAGCAAGGAAGATGCCCTAGAATTTAACTGAGGTTTTGATGTTGTTCTGAAACACAATAACTGACCAACAGTAGACACTCCTCCCGGTATCCTGTCTCTCCCTCACCAGCAACTCTTCACACCGCTCTGATCATCATGCCGAAATTCCTGACATTCCCGCTTCCCTCACCTCCACCACTAACGCTACATCTCGGTCCACCGCCAGAGCTGCCTCAGATCTCTCCTTGATCCTCCCACCACTAGTCCTCACCGCTTCCAAGAGAGCCTCCGCCTACGTCGCAGCCTTTCCCATCACCAATCCCACCAGCTCCCAGACCATCACTCCCACCCACTCCACACTGGCTAATCCTTGCCAATTCCTCCTATCCCCCTCCCCCCCTCCCACTCCTCACACTAAACCCAACTTCCCTGGGAGTGCCCGTGAATCAGGCAGTGATGACGTAACCAATGACTCCCCCATAAGTTCAGTCTCCAGCAACGTATCAATTCATTACGTGAACGGAGACACCCTCTCCCCCTCACAAACCCAGCCCCGACTGTTATCGCGTTAGAATCTGACACAGCTCCTCTACAACAATGATTTATATGGAGCAAAAGCTCAGAAAAATCTGTTAACTATTAAAGACAATGAGTCTTCCAAATCTTACAATCTGATATGTTCTTCTCCTACTACTACAGCACTCACCATTTGATCGCCAGCAGTTTTTAACATCAAGCAATCACCTCAACACACATACACAGAGGACACATACAACAGACAGTCATACCTGCAGCTAACACAGCAGTACCTAAACACGTTTACACTCCAGGATACGCCTTCCGCTCTGCAAAAAGCAAGAGACTCCTCTCGTGCTGCCGTCGACGATTTGACCAAAATAGACCCAGATTAGGTTAATTACATTGGGATCTCACTACCGTACATAACCACATTCTCAAGAGCCTTACACAAGACCACAGCAGACACAAGCACTCGTTAATCCCCAAAGCAGATGAGACCCAAATCATATCCCATCAAGACATTTACAAAAAGATTTGCAGACTTAAAGGCACAAAACAAAGTGATCAAGCCAAATGATAACAACACGTTACACCATAACTCTCAACACATCGTCAACATCTTTCAGAGACATTGAGAGAGCATCTTTGGATCCCATCCCCCATATCCCTTTGCTCAGGAAGAGTAATAGTGTATAATGAGTAAATTGTGATGTGATATGCAGCTTACGTCTCAGATTGTGAATCTATCAATCAACCAGTTTGCGCATATGAAAATAACATACGCTTGCAGTACTGAGGGTGTACTGACCTGATGATTCTGGAAATTAAGGGAGAAAAGAAATCCTAAAACGTCCTCCATGGGACGTTTTGATCACGGCAGCTGACATGGTCATGGACAACGAAGAGAAATCCTTCAATAAGGAAGATGAAAGTGAGGAGCTGAGGTGGGCGATATAGAGAGCGAAGCCTAATGAGATCCTCCAAAGACAAAAGAAATTCTGAAGATCCTGAAGTCAGGATGTGGTGTTCTTTGGTGCATAAGCGCTTTCAAGTGTCACTTCTTGGATCCTTGAGGGACAGAAGACTGCTGGAGGACTGGTTGGGAGCAGGGATAATGGAGGTACGCTGAAGAAAAATTGCAAAAAACGACGAAACTATTGAGTAATTTGCCTTGCTGACTAGCGAAAGTAGACTTTAGTTGAAGTGAGGAGAGGAACTAAACTCCAACGTCTACACCTCACGTTCGAAAACACGGAAGATTGAGAGACGGACTTGCTTGGTCGCGGGAACCGAACCTTTGTCTTCTAATTTCTAATATTAACGTAGTCACCATTGTGTTTTTTTGTAGATATTCCAATATCACCAGAGAAAGAAAACCGTAAACATCCCGCTTACTAGTTTTCTTTTATACAGAATGTTTCAACAACCAATGAAGAGGAGGGTACTTCGATAAGACTACATGTGTTCTGAAGTGAAAAGTCTCATTAAGATTGTGAAATGAATAGGCTTATGAACGTGGATTACGTGTGCTTTGAGAAGTGGAGACTGACACAGCAAAGACGTAATAGATCAAGAAAATTACAGTTTCTGCATGACCCCAATGGAAGCCGATTCGGTAAAGGTTAGAAGAGGCGAAATAGTAATCAAGTAAAGGTGTTCTTTCGAATCTCCATTCTATATCATATGGCGCTACGTGAAAAGAAAATAAAAGATCCATGTACATGAGGTGAATATTATCAGGAATAGAATCTCGGATGTAAAGACAAATTCAGATGACGCGTGAACACATGTGATGATTACACTTAAAAGAATTTGTGAAAAAAAGAAGAACAGTAGGAAAATAATCTAAGCGGATATTCAACAGAACATATTATCGTGATGTTATAGATTAGCAAACCTCTGTTTATTCTATCTAAAACTAACCAGTGGGTAGGTTTCGGCTCACGAATGTTTATTAGTCATATTAATTACCACGGTGCTAAAAAACGAACGTATGCATATTGTCTACGTTCCATACAGGTGTGTGTTTGTACGTATATATATATATATATATATATATATATATATATATATTTTTTTTTTTTTTTTTTTCAAACTATTCGCCATTTCCCGCGTTAGCGAGGTAGCGTTAAGAACAGAGGACTGGGCCATTGAGGGAATATCCTCACCTGGCCCCCTTCTCTGTTCCTTCTTTTGGAAAATTAAAAAAAATTGAGAGGGGAGGATTTCCAGCCCCACGCTCCCTCCCCTTTTAGTCGCCTTCTACGACACGCAGGGAATACGTGGGAAGTATTCTTTCTCCCCTATCCCCAGGGAAAATATATATATATATATATATATATATATATATATATATATATATATATATATATATATATATATATATATATATATATATATATATATATATATATATAAATGAATAGATAAATATATATATATATATATATATATATATATATATATATATATATATATATATATTTTTTTTTTTTTTTTTTTTTTGCTTTGTCGCTGTCTCCCGCGTTTGCGAGGTAGCCCAAGGAAACAGACGAAAAAAATGGCCCAACCCACCCCCATACACATGTATATACATACACGTCCACACACGCAAATATACATACCTACACAGCTTTCCATGGTTTACCCCAGACGCTTCACATGCCTTGATTCAATCCACTGACAGCACGTCAACCCCGGTATACCACATCGCTCCAATTCACTCTATTCCTTGCCCTCCTTTCACCCTCCTGCATGTTCAGGCCCCGATCACACAAAATCTTTTTCACTCCATCTTTCCACCTTCAATTTGGTCTCCCTCTTCTCCTCGTTCCCTCCACCTCCGACACATATATCCTCTTGGTCAATCTTTCCTCACTCATTCTCTCCATGTGCCCAAACCATTTCAAAACACCCTCTTCTGCTCTCTCAACCACGCTCTTTTTATTTCCACACATCTCTCTTACCCTTACGTTACTTACTCGATCAAACCACCTCACACCACACATTGTCCTCAAACATCTCATTTCCAGCACATCCATCCTCCTGCGCACAACTCTATCCATAGCCCACGCCTCGCAACCATACAACATTGTTGGAACCACTATTCCTTCAAACATACCCATTTTTGCTTTCCGAGATAATGTTCTCGACTTCCACACATTCTTCAAGGCTCCCAGAATTTTCGCCCCCTCCCCCACCCTATGATCCACTTCCGCTTTCATGGTTCCATCCGCTGCCAGATCCACTCCCAGATATCTAAAACACTTCACTTCCTCCAGTTTTTCTCCATTCAAACTCACCTCCCAATTGACTTGACCCTCAACCCTACTGTACCTAATAACCTTGCTCTTATTCACATTTACTCTTAACTTTCTTCTTTCACACACTTTCTCTCTTTTAAACTATTCGCCATTTCCCGCGTTAGCGAGGTAGCGTTAAGAACAGAGGACTGGGCCTTTTTTGGAATATCCTCACCTGGCCCCCTTTGTTCCTTCTTTTGGAAAATTAAAAAAAAAAAAAAACGAGAGGGGAGGATTTCCAGCCCCCTGCTCCCTCCCCTTTTAGTCGCCTTCTACGACACGCAGGGAATACGTGGGAAGTATTCTTAATCCCCTATCCTCAGGGATAATATATATATATATATATATATATATATATATATATATATATATATATATATATATATATATATATATATATATATATATATATATATATATCACATCATCAGGGAAAATACCCGAAAGAAATATAAATCATTTGATATACAACAAAGAAACTGCACACACACAAACACACACACACACACACACACACACACACACACACACACACACACACACACACACACATACACAAAGATAGAAAGCAAAAAAAATAACTTAAATACATTCACACACCCAGTCTGCCGGAGATATGTTAAGGCACCAAAAACACGCTTCAAGATAATCCTCTACATGCATCAAAAAACTTACACCATACACTCGTACACTCCAGTTTTCTCTTCCATCTGAAACTTTTAATTCCTGTCCCACCTCTTCTTCTCCTCTTATAACTCTGTAAAAGTACACTAGGTATACAAATAAAAAAATAGACAGCAGAGAATCCACGATCGTGGTATATCTCAGTAAAAAGAAATAATATCTGATAAAAGGTAAGAGAGGTGTAATCGAGGGAGGCAGTGCGTGAGATGTGGGACGGTCATGACAGGCAAGGTAGTAATTTCAGGTCAATACCCGTGTCATCTGTCAGTTCCCAGGTGAAACGTCAGGCGAACCTGACACGCAAAATGCTCCAGCTCAGCTTGGAGTTAATACCCTGATGATGATGGTACCAGCGTCTCATCATCACTACCCTGCTGATGATGGTACCAGCGTCTCATCATCACTATCCTGCTGATGATGGTACCAGCGTCTCATTATCACTACCCTGCTGATGATGGTACCAGCGTCTCATCATCACTACCCTGCTGATGATGGTACCAGCGTCTCATCATCACTATCCTGCTGATGATGGTACCAGCGTCTCATCATCGCTATCCTGCTGATGATGGTACCAGCGTCTCATCATCACTATCCTGCTAATGATGGTACCAGCGTCTCATCATCACTACCCTGCTGATGATGGTGCCAGCGTCTCATCATTACTACCCTGCTGATGATGGTACCAACGTCTCATCATCTCTACCCAGCTGACGATGATACCAGCGCGTCATTATCACTACCCTGCTGATGATGGTACCAACGTCTCATCATCACTACCCTGCTGATGATGGTACCAACGTCTCATCATCTCTACCCAGCTGACGATGATACCAGCGCGTCATTATCACTACCCTGCTGATGATGGTACCAACGTCTCATCATCACTACCCTGCTGATGATGGTACCAACGTCTCATCATCTCTACCCAGCTGACGATGATACCAGCGCGTCATTATCACTACCCTGCTGATGATGGTACCAACGTCTCATCATCACTACCCTGCTGATGATGGTACCAACGTCTCATCATCACTACCCTGCTGATGATGGTACCAGCGTCTCATCATCACTACCCTGCTGATGATGGTACCAATGACTCATCATTACTACCCTGCTGAGCATGACGACCCTCAAAGATTTCATTATGATTCTTTGTTTGGTCATCTCTAGCAGTGATGGAAAGCTAAAACATCTCCATCAATACGTAAGATATATAAATTCAATGGCTATCACGTTGACACATCGCGAGAATCAAGCAGTCGATGCGTTCTGTTGCAATTAGACCATGACTCATGTCAGGTGCATCGACCATTTGGTTCATTAGTTACCAGTGATGCCAAGAGATTGCCCGATTTGAGAGCAACAAGTACAAAGTAGCCCCTTTGCCTTTTTTGACGTAACTAACCTCCTAAATATCTATAGCCATAATAACTTGTTTATGAAAACAGTTGCAGGAGATGTTGGCTGAAATAAGATAGGCATTTTTTTTTTTTTTGAATGATGTCTTTCATAGATATTATATTCAAACAAAAGATTTATGTGGTAGTCACCATAGCCTTAGGAAATTAACTAGAGTTCCAACTTGTTCAGTATGAATACATGTGTATTTCATAACGATATCAATTCAACTGTAAGAAGATTGATAGGAACGTGTCACTGTTATGATCACTGATGCATTCATTGTAAGCGATACAATAGAAAATGGAGAAATCTAATAATCATCCTTGGATGAAAACAAGTTGGATCAATAGCTCACAGTGGTGCGCGTGATCTAGTATTTCCTGATAACCAAAAGGAAAATGGAACACGATATGCTGTGTTATATTTTCCTAGTGGGACGAAGGATATTCAATTACATGTTACCGAATAGTCAGTTCCCAATTAGGTACGATCATAGCCGAGCGGTTAGCGTTCTCGACTGCCATGCAAAGTTCCTGGGTTCGAGTCTTGGCTGTTGGAGGCACTATATTCACATATATCATGTGTATATATATGTATATATATATATTTTGAAAAAAAAATTCACCACACTATCACATTTACAAGGGATGCCATTTTTGAGATGTTAAAAAGATAACTGAAACTGAAGCTTAAAAAAAACCGTCATGTTCACGTAATAATATAAAAGAGAAAATAAAACGAAAAGTTATTTGACATACTGTGTGAAACTTATGGTCACATTATTTTCATATGGTATTAGATGACTTGGCCATATTTTTGGAAAAATTGTCAGGTCTTTGTCAAACTATTCAGCCATGAGGGACCTTCAGTTCATGTAGAAATTAAATATGACAGCGACTTTATACTAAAATTCATAGAAATATTCACAGAGAAATGAAAATATTTTTGAAGGGCGTTATGTTTAACCAAAACCAACTTTACTGTCAACAGTCCTCCTATGTTAGAATTAGGAAATTGGTAATTCACCTTTATTGTGTCGACCAATGACTTTTGTATGAAGGCTGTGGCATTGGTACTATTATTGGCAGGGTAATGATAATGAAGAAATGAAACCATCATCAGCAGAGTAGAGGTAATGAAGCACTGGTGCCATCATCAGCAGAGTAGTGGTAATGGAGCACTGGTGCCATCATCAGCAGAGTAGTGGTAATGGAGCACTGGTGCCATCATCAGCAGAGTAGTGGTAATGGAGCACTGGTGCCATCATCAGCAGAGTAGTGGTAATGAAGCACTGGTGCCATCATCAGCAGAGTAGTGGTAATGAAGCACTGGTGCCATCATCAGCAGAGTAGTGGTAATGAAGCACTGGTGCCATCATCAGCAGAGTAGTGGTAATGAAGCACTGGTGCCATCATCATCAGGGTATTAACTCCAAGCTGAGCTGGAGCATTTTGCGTGTCAGGTTCGCCTGACGTTTCACCTGGGAACTGACAGATGACACGGGTATTGACCTGAAATTACTACCTTGCCTGTCATGACCGTCCCACATCTCACGCACTGCCTCCCTCAACTACACCTCTCTTACCATTTATTAGATAATATTTTTTTCTCAGGTCCACAAAGATGTATGATCAAGATTTTTCTTTTGTATGTTTTATGATTTATGTATTGGCAATTTTGCTGCGTTATGTGTCGTTTATTTCCTATCTTATGATTCAACGGAAAGCTTAAAGAAATTGCATCAACAGATAAACTGCATCATTGCTCCTGTTGATAGAAATCTTAAGCTATTGTCACATGTTAGAGTAGATTAAACCTTTGGCTGATGTCTTGTATGGTAAACAAAAGACCTAAGAAGAGCAATGGGCAAATTAACACCTTCCTACAAGATAGTCAAGCAGTTAACATGATTACCCTGTATACTTATGCCAAATTTGTTCTTTTAATCTCCACATGAGTTTATAGAAGTACTAGCGGGCACTTGGAGACGTTTGATGTAGAAAGCTTATTCACAGTTGTTCCCGTAAATGGAACTATGCCAATCATCCTGATCACGGTGCACCAGAATCACATTTTTCCATCACCAAGAATTCCATCAAACACCTAGGACGACCTACGTGATGCATGCATTATGGAAAGCTCCATTGAGGAGACTGCAACAAAATCATGCAAATACTTCTCAGCAAAAGTCACTCAAATCGCTTCCTCGATAAGCAAAGTTAAAGTACTTACATCTAAGACCACTAGAAATGACTAATTTTCTGAGTCAATATCGTTAATATTTGCAATAAGAAGAGCAAGTGAATTCTCTTTATGAGGCAAACGAAAGGATTCTGAAAGGCAAAGTAAAGCAAACCTTCAAAGGCCCAAACCTTGAGGTCAGTAAACTAACCTGATGAAAAACATCTTAACTAAGTACCTAGACCCTAATCAGTTCATCTTTGATAGATTGGAGGTGCACACTAGAATCCAGTGAATTACAATAACTTCCGAAGGTTTATTCCGACACCTGACGATATATTTATATCATGGATTAGTAGATATATGGACAGAAAATGATCATAATACATCCCAGACAAGCCAACACCTTGTAGGAAATACAAAGATTCTCAAGCAGTTCTCAGATATTAACTAACTACAAAGAATGGAAACCATTCCTATTCAAGAGCATAAGCCGAATTCAAACCTAAAAACAAGTAATGTAAAGAGAACATCAAAACATTATAAATATATATATCATTCAAACCTCCAACAGCCAGGATCGAACCCGGCACTCCTGTGCAACAGGCGGGAGCGCTACAGCTAGGTTATGATTGCCCCTTATAGGAAGTGACTATTCGAATACTATGTAACTGAGTACCCTTCGTCTCACGTTGGTGAGCAACGGGGTCGACACCGTTCATTTCCCATCAGGCTCAAACAGCCAGCAGATAGCATTTTACCGAACCTAACGGTACAACGCGGAGGTATATGAATACGAAAAAAGTGCATATGAATGCTTACCTTCATAGAACATAAAAACCTCCAACAGCCAGGATCGAACCCGGGACCCCTGTGCAACAGGCGGGAGCGCTACCGCTAGGCTATGATCGCCCCTAATAGGAAAATGACTATTCGAATACCATGTACTCGAATACCCTTTGTCTGACGTTGGCACATAGTATTCGAATAGTCATTTCTCTATAAGGGGCGATCATAGCCTAGCGGTAGCGCTCCCGCCTGTTGCACAAGGGTCCCGGGTTCGATCCTGGCTGTTGGAGACTTTTATCTTCTTTGAATGTGCGGTTTCATATGCCCTTTGTTCATATATATATTTATATATATATATATATATATATATATATATATATATATATATATATATTTATATATATATATATATATATATGGCTGTAGATGGCTTCAAGTTTATCATGGACCCCTGAAAAAGATAAGCAAAATTTTTCGATTTGTGGCTCAGAAATGGTTGCAGCTGGGGGTCTGACACTGAAGTAACCAGTCACACAGTACTAGTACCTGAACCGAACCTGTCACCTAACCCAACCTCAGCAGCTGACCTTCCTCCAGGGATATTCCCAAACATCTGACCGAAGGTATAGCTCCACCAGTCTGTTTAAAGCCTTTTTCTTAGGATGAGAGGAGTAGCCACTGAACTCGGCTGGATTCATGAAACATTGAAAGTCTTACGTTTAAAGTTTTCTACATCAAGTATTTCAATTCACCATTTCGAAAGACGTTTTAAGTATTATCAACCATAGATACTTAGGAGGTAGTTAATTCGTCCTCTGATATTTGGTTTTCATATGAATTCAGGTGAGGTCTGAAATAATAAAGCACTGGAAACTTTCACATGGGTAAAGGGAAAAATGACTCAACGATAGATTCACAGGATCAAATACTTTATGTTATAAATGAAAAACCTTTGTGAGAGGTCCTAAAGCACACCTACATGGTTTAGTATGGTGAAAGGGGATCAGGAAAAAGAGTTGAAAAGCCTTTATTTCTATATCTAAAGTACTGACAAATGTTCAACATAAAAGGAATAATGCTTTGGTCCACCTGTTGTATTAACGTTCACTATTATCTTGAGCATTTTCTTTCCATACATTTTCTTTAGGAAAATCGCTCTCGCTTATCAACTTATCCTGAAAAGTGTTTAGTACTTAGACATTTCTCCAGTTTAACTAAAGGCTTTTATCGTGCCTTTGAACGAGGTCAGGCAATGTAGACAGTGCTTTTGTGTCTTTTATATACGGTATGAAACTATACGTACCAGGATGGCTAGGTTAACCATAGAAAAAGATATCACACATTATCAGTAACACTGAAGACCGACATTTACATTTATGTAAATAGTCAAAAGTTACAGACTCCATTTTCTTTTTCCTTTCCTCTTAAGTATTCAAAGAAAATCCGATGGTTTAGAACTCAAAAAAGATATACATATTTTAGATCTATTCTTTGCGACATCGTTATTCTTTGATAGTAAAAGACCAACACCTCAGCCTTCCTAGCAACGTAATTCTGCGTATGCAGGCGATACTGTGATCAGCGGCTGTTCCTCGCGTGCTCCTTGTCTACCATCAAAGGCCACAGGGAGCACACTTGAGGCCATCGACCCCTTCGGCTCCCGCTATAAAAAGATACGTTTATATAACGACGCTTTACTGAACACATTATGGGATCGATTCCTATAACACCATCGAGTTCATGTCTTCCTATAAGGCAATAGTGTGGCCAGAGGTGCAGCACCTCCAAAGGCATTCCAGAAATGGGTTCAGGAATTTTGAGTGACAAGAATGTCCAATTTCAGGAGATCTCATAAAACACAATTCATTCCGGTGCCGGTATTATTATCGCTTCTCTCACTTCACACCCTTCCCATCCCTCACACATGAGCACATTATCACCATAACCCTTCCCTTGCTGCACACACACACGCGCACACACACACACACACACACACACACACACACACACACACACACACACACACACACTCACACACAGCCGCTAGGGCCGGTCGATACATGGGTACCTGGCCTAGGCTGGTGTGTGTGTGTGTGTGTGTGTATGTGTGTGTGTGTGTGTGTGTGTGTGTGTGTGTGTGTGTGTGTGTGTGTGTGTGTGTGTGTGTGTGTGTGTGTGTGTGTGTGTGTGTGTGTGTGTGTGTGTGTGTGTGTGTGTATACACACATATATAAAAGTAAAAAATGGTACATATATACTTGCTTTAAAGATGGGGCAACACGAGTGTAAAACTCTTCGTAGCACACAAAAATAGTAGTCACACACACACACACACACACACACACACACACACACACACACATATAGGAGTACAGCACATATAGATAAGGTTCTCAGACGATGCTGCTCTCCACGTTAACCTACAAACAGAAATCACAAGATGGTAATCACACACAGGTAGGAACACCTGGATCAAATATTACGCAAAATAGACAGAGAACCTACAGCCTCACTAGACATACAGTATAGTAAGAGGAGGGAGGAGCATTACGGAGAGGCACCGAAATGTAGTACATATAAGTGTCGTTTCACTACAGTAAACTGGGGTGTAAATAAAACCGCTGAAGAAGGTGAATAGGGATTCAATGTATGGTGTGAAATATAGCTGGCAAATTGGATAAACAGAATAATACGGATTTAGTAATTCAAGAATTTTATGAAAAAACGTAAAGATTATTATATACGAGCACACAAAAATTTCTGTTACTGACAAGCAACTGTATAAACTATCATCTGTGAATTCGCTCCCTTGAAGATCTTTTCACTTTAATTAGGTTATTCGTCCTTGGTGCATGAGCAAGAATGTGATCTAAGAGCTTAAGAAAGTAAACAGGGCTAAGTTCGTGAGTTTTGTTAGGATTTCGATCATTTTTGTACTGAAATTGAAAAATTAAGAACCTATTTGCTTAAACCTCAGAGCCAAGTTACGTAAGAAAAATTGTGGCGAAAATGGAGTAAGGTGAGGTGAGTCATAGAGACAATACAGTTATAACTACGTAAGTTAAAAGGACACTGGGAGGAGATAACGATGGTTATCCATAAGAAGGAGAAAAGATCAGAAAATTAAAGGAACAATTGGCTGAACCCACAATGGTATGGAATTTGCTTCTTCATGAGAGAGGAACATGACTAGAAATTACAAATAGACGGAGAAATTTAAGAAACTGAGGAATTAAACTAAAGAATAGTGTCATAAAGTGAATGAGGAACTAAGAGAGTAAAAAGGAACTAAGAAAAATAATCGAAGATTACGATAAGAAACGGTGAGTTAGAAGGAACTCAGAAGGGAAGCAACCAGAGAGAATAAAAAGTAACTATAAGGAAGCGTTAGGTAAATAGGTCAAAGTATCTTCACATGATATGTCTGAGACAGATCGTGGACAGGACATGCCTATAACACAGACAAAAAAGCATGAAGAATAAGGAACAGAGATAGAAGCAAATTCTAGGGAGATCAACAGAACGACAAGGCATTTGTTGTTGCTCAGGGAAGAGAGATGTAGGACATTTCACGTGCGCTTGATAAGCTGATGAACTTGTGTATTATTCTCAACGTTTAGAGACAAACAGTATCTAGCTGCCAGGCTAGGATAAATGGGGGCAGGGAGGACATACCTAGCAGCCAGTTTGAAAGACTCTGTTCACCTGTACTCATTAATCCTCCTTCTGTCCTACACAAAAAGAGATCCACATCGCAGAGAATCAGAAACTAACATCTTTTCGCCGTAGAGTGGATAAGGTTTCCAAGATATTGCAATACGATTATAGCTATTCACTGATGTGAACTGAACAACAAGGAGAATGTAGAGAAAATGATTTTGAGTCTTTTGTCGGAGGTTAGAACAACCAATAGATGTACGGAGAAAACAGAGAAAAACAAATGAAGAAATCATGATTAACAAATATGTGCTAGTTTTTAATAGCACGTGTGTGAGAGAATAATATACGTATACAGCGCTGGTGGCTGATTCGGGTGAGAAACTGTAGAAGCTAGTAACTGAGTTTGGTAAAGTGTGTGAAAGAAGAGAGCTGAGAGTAAGTGTGAATAAGAGCAAGGTTATTAGGTTCAGTAGGGTTGAGGGACAAGCCAATTGGGAGGTAAGTTTGAACAGAGAAAAACTGGAGGAAGTGAAGTGTTTTAGATATCTGGAAGTGGATTTGGCAGCAGATGGAATCGTGGAAGCGGAAGTGAGTCACAGGGTGGGGGAAGGGGCGAAGTTTCTGGAAGCGTTGAAGAATGTGTGGAAGGCGAGAACGTTATTCCGGAGAGCAGAAAATGGGTATGTTTGAAGGAATAATGGTTCCAACAATGTTATGTGCTTGCGAGGCGTGGGCTATAGATAGGGTTGTGCTTAGGAGTGTGGATGTGGTGGAAATGAGATGTTTGAGGATAATATGTGGTGTGAGGTGGTTTGATCGAATAAGAAATGAAAGGGTAAGAGAAATGTGTGGTAATAAAAAGAGTGTGGTTGGAAGAGCAGAAGAGGGTGTGTTGAAATGGTTTGGTCATGGAGAAACTGAGTGAGAAAAGATTGACAAAGAGATATATGTGTCAGAGGTGGAGGGAACGAGATGTTGGAGACCAAATTGGAGGTGGAAGGATGGAGTGAAAAAGATTTTGAGCGATCGGGGCCTGAACATGGAGGAGGGTGAAAGACGTGCAAGGATTAGAGTGAATTGGAACGATGTGGTATATCGGGGTCGACGTGCTGTCAATGGATTGAACCAGGGCATGAGAAGCGTCTGGGGTAAACCATGGAAAGTTTTGTGGGGCCTGGATGTGGAAAGGGAGCTGTAGTTTCGGTGCATTACACATTACAGCTAGAGATTGAGTGTGAACAAATATGGCCTTTGTTGTCTTTTCCTAGCGCTATCTCGCGCACGCGAGGGGAGGGGAGGGGTGCCATTTCATGTGTGGCGGGGTGGCGACGAGAATGGATGAGGGCAGCAAGTATGAATACGTCCATGTGTGGTTTCAGAAGTGGTAGGGGATGTGTGGATCAAGTGTTTGCTTTGAAGAATGTATGCGAGAAATACTTAGAAAAGCAAATGGATTTCTATGTAACATTTATGGATCTGGAGAAGGCATTTGACAGTGTTGATAGAGATGCTCTGTGGAAGGTATTAAGAATATATGGTGTAGGAGGCAAGTTGCTAAAAGCAGTGAAAAGTTTTTGTCGAGGATGTAAGGCATGTGTACGAGTAGGAAGAGAGGAAAGTGATTGGTTCTCACTGAATGTCGGTTTGCGGCAGGGGTGCGTGATGTCTCCATGGTTGTTTAATTTGTTTATGGATGGGGTTGTTAGGGAGGCGAATGCAAGAGTTTTGGAAAGAGGGGCAAGTATGAAGTCTGTTGTGGATGAGAGAGCTTGGGAAGTGAGTCAGTTGTTGTTCGCTGATGATACAGCGCTGGTGGCTGATTCATGTAAGAAACTGCAGAAGCTGGTGACTGAGTTTGGTAAAGTGTGTGAAAGAAGAAAGTTAAGAGTAAATGTGAATAAGAGCAAGGTTATTACGTACAGTAGGGTTGAAGGTCAAGTCAATTGGGAGGTAAGTTTGAATGGAGAAAAACTGGAGGAAGTAAAGTGTTTTAGATATCTGGGAGTGGATCTGGCAGCGGATGGAACCATGGAAGCGGAAGTGGACCATAGGGTGGGGGAGGGGGCGAAAATCCTGGGAGCCTTGAAATGTGTGGAAGTCGAGAACATTATCTCGGAAAGCAAAAATGGGTATGTTTGAAGGATTAGTGGTTCCAACAATGTTGTATGGTTGTGAGGCGTGGGCTATGGATAGAGTTGTGCGCAGAAGGGTGGTTGTGCTAGAAATGAGATGTTTGAGGACAATGTGTGGTGTGAGGTGGTTTGATCGAGTAAGTAACGTAAGGGTAAGAGAGATATGTGGAAATAAAAAGAGCGTGGTTGAGAGAGCAGAAGAGGGTGTTTTGAAATGGTTTGGTCACATGGAGAGAATGAGTGAGGAAAGATTGACCAAGAGGATATATGTGTCGGAGGTGGAGGGAACGAGGAGAAGTGGGAAACCAAATTGGAGGTGGAAAGATGGAGTGAAAAAGATTTTGTGTGATCGGGGCATGTACATGCAGGAGGGTGAAAGGAGGGCAAGGAATAGAGTGAATTGGATCGATGTGGTATACCGGGGTTGACGTGCTGTCAGTGGATTGAATCAGGGCATGTGAAGCGTCTAGGGTAAACCATGGAAAGCTGTGTAGGTATGTATATTTGCGTGTGTGGACGTGTATGTTTATACATGTGTATAGGGGTGGGTTGGGCCATTTCTTTCGTTTGTTTCCTTGCGCTACCTCGCAAACGCGGGAGACAAAGATAAAGTAAAAAAAAAGAAAATATATATATGTGTATATATATATATATATATATATATATATATATATATATATATATATATATATATATATATATATATATATATATTTATTATTTATCATTTATTTTGCTTTGTCGCTGTCTCCCGCGTTAGCGAGGAAACGCAAGGAAACAGACAAAAGAATGGCCCAACCCACCCACATGCACATGTATATACATACACATCCACACGCGCAGATATACATACGTATACATCTCAGTGTACACATATATATACACACACAGACATATACATATATACCCATGTACATAATACATACTGTATGCCCTTATTTATTCCCATCGCCACCTCGTCACACATAGAATAACAGCCCCCTCCCCCCCTCATGTGTGCGAGGTAGCGCTAGGAAAAGACATCAAAGGCCACATTCGTTCACACTCAGTCTCTAGCTGTCATGTAATGATTCACCGAAACCACAGCTCCCTTAACACATCCAGGAACCACAGAACTTTCCATGGCTTACCCCAGACGCTTCACATGCCCTGGTTCAATCCATTGACAGCACGTCGACCCCGGTATACCACATCGTTCCAATTCACTCTATTCCTTGCCCGCCTTTCACCCTCCTGCATGTTCAGGCCCCAATCACTCAAAATCTTTTTCACTCCATCTTTCCACCTCCAATGTGATCTCCCACTTCTCCTCGTTCCCTCCACCTCTGACACATATATCCTCTTGGTCAATCTTTCCTCACTCATTCTCTCCATGCGACCAAACCATTTCAAAACACTTTCATCTGCTCTCTCAACCACACTCTTTTTTTATTTCCACACATCTCTCTTACCCTTACATTACTTACTCGATCAAACCACCTCACACCACATATTGTCCTCAAACATCTCATTTCCAGCACATCCATCCTCCTGCGCACAACTCTATCCATAGCCCACACCTCGCAACCATACAACATTGTTGGAACCACTATTCTTCCAAACATACCCATTTTTGCTTTCCGAGATAATGTTCTCGACTTCCAAACATTCTTCAAGGCTCCCAGAATTTTCGCCCCCTCCCCCACCCTATGATCCACTTCCGCTTCCATGGTTCCATCCGCTGCCAGATCCACTCCCAGATATCTAAAACACTTTACTTCCTCCAGTTTTTCTCCATTCAAACTTACCTCCCAATTGACTTGACCCTCAACCCTACTGTACCTAATAACCTTGCTCTTATTCACATTTACTCTTAACTTTCTTCTTTCACACACTTTACCAAACTCAGTCACCAGCTTCTGCAGTTTTTCACATGAATCAGCCACCAGCGCTGTATCATCAGCGAACAACAACTGACTCACTTCCCAAGCTCTCTCATCCACAACAGACTTCATACTTGCCCCTCTTTCCAAAACTCTTGCATTCACCTCCCTAACAACCCGATCCATAAACAAATCAAACAACCATGGAGACATCACACACCCCTGCCGCAAACCTACATTCACTGAGAACCAATCACTTTCCTCTCTTCCTACACGTACACATGCCTTACATCCTCGATAAAAACTTTTCACTGCTTCTAACAACTTGCCTCCCACACCATATATTTTTAATACCTTCCACAGAGCATCTCTATCAACTCTATCATATGCCTCCTCCAGATCCATAAGTGTTACATACAAATCCATTTGCTTTTCTAAGTATTTCTCACATACATTCCTGAAAGCAAACACCTGATCCACACATCCTCTACCACTTCTGAAACCACACTGCTCTTCCCCAATCTGATGCTCTGTACATGCCTTCACCCTCTCAATCAATACCCTCCCATATAATTTACCAAGAATACTCAACAAACTCATACCTCTGTAATTTGAGCTCTCACTCTTATCCCCTTTGCCTTTGTACAATGGTACTATGCAGCATTCCGCCAATCCTCAGGCACCTCACCATGAATCATACATACATTAAATAACCTTACCAACCAGTCAACAATACAGTCACCCCCTTTTTCAATAAATTCCACTGCAATATATATATATATATATATATATATATATATATATATATATATATATATATATATATATATATATATATATATATATATATATATATATATATATATATACACATGTGTGTGTGTGTGTGTGTGTGTGTGTGTGTCTGTGTGTGTGTGTGTGTGTGTGCGTGCGTGTGTGTGTAAAATGACGCAACACAAACATAAATCTGGTATCTTGAAGGCTGTCTTCTGGCCAGAAGTACATAGTGACTATAAACAAGATAACTGACCTCATGTCTTCTATTGATGTCGTCTAACTTTCAGCTGCCAGTATGTTTCCTCCCGATCACTTTATCCTGCAGTTACGAGGTGATAAGAAAAGTATTTTATGTCTTTCCACCACCGGTGCCGACCAGCTGGGGTTTGGTCGTTCCTAAACCGGCTTACATACTCTCTCTGTTACCACACTCTATATTGTACAAATAACAGGAGTGTTGAGACCACGCTCTACTTTTTATGGATAATTTTCTTCTCACTGTCGAACTTTCAACTCACTCATCACCATTCCTGATGTGACCAAAACAGCCCCTTGGGAGTGCTGCTCCTGAAGGTGGTGGTCGTATGCACGCTAGTGGCTGTGAGTTAATGCGGTGAAGCATTAATAACCTTCCATTACCTCAAGGCTGTAGCCATATCCCTTTTACCATTACTCGCGAAACATTAAAGAGTGAGCACCGTATGATATTGTCAGAGTAGCCCTATTATATGTGTTCTTGAAAGATAATTCAAACCATGTGTAAGACTAATAATGAATAATGTGGTGTTTGAATAGAAAAGCTTGTGGAGAGCTGAAAAATTCTCCCAAAAATGTGAATCATTTCTCGTGAAGGAGAAAACATGGATGCTGATTTACATTAGCGTTGAATACAAAGTTAGCTATTCAAGAAAAGAATTAAAGGAGTTATCTGAGTCAAATTCCTTTTTATGGGCTACCTCTTGCTTTGTAGTTCTGAAGCACTGCCAGTTCTCAATAGAACAGACATGCAAAAACCTAGGAATGTCTTGGGAATGCGAAACGAAGTGCTTTCAATAGGAAGATTTCGACACTATAAAAGAAGATTGATGCAATCTTCTCACAGGAGGAGGATATTGTTTGGTTAAAGAAATGAAGGTCTGTAGGTGATTGTAGGAGGGTTCGAATGATACTCAGATTTAGATATGCAGGAACTTAAATAGAGGAAAAGTGAGGATTTTCGCTCTTAGGCTCGGTCTTCTGTTCTTAACGCTACCTCGCTAACGCGGGAAATGGCGAATATGTATGAAAAGATATATATATATATATATATATATATATATATATATATATCCCTGGGGATAGGGGAGAAAGAATACTTCCCACGTATTCCCTGCGTGTCGTAGAAGGCGACTAAAAGGGGAGGGAGCGGGGAGCTGGAAATCCTCCCCTCGTTTTTTTTTTTTGTTTTTAATTTTCCAAAAGAAGGAACAGAGAAGGGAGCCAGGTGAGGATATTCCCTCAGAGGCCCAGTCCTCTGTTCTTAACGCTACCTTGCTAACGCGGGAAATGGCGAATAGTTTGAAAGAAAAAGAAATATATATATATATATATATATATATATATATATATATATATATATATATATATATATATATATATATATATATATATATATATATATATATATATATATATATATATATATATATATATATATATATATATATATATATATATATATATATATATATATATATATATATATATATATATATATATATATATATATATATATATATATATATATATATATATATATATATATATATATATATATATATATATATATATATATATATATATATATATATATATATATATATATATATATATATATATATATATATATATATATATATATATATATATATATATACATATATATATATATGTATATATTGCAAGAGGTCAGAGTGGTACGCGTGATCTAGAATATGCATAAATCCACTAGGTAAATGAAACTATAAGTTCCTAAGTGCACTTTCCAGTAATAATCATATCGATAGAGGAGATACAAGAATGAGAACAATCAGCTGATATACAAGGAAGAGACGTAACTATGACACCAGTGGATGGTAAGGTGACTATACCATATCAATAACGTGGCTCTTGAACTTGCAGCACGGATTATGATGTTACCTTATGTAAATATAATTCTGATCTGAGATGTTACCTTAAAATGGTATTCCACAGCTGATGTACAGCTTTTTATATACGTATGAGATCATGTTTTTTTCAGGGAAATATTATGACTTCGATATACGGTAATTTTTGTGTGACTGTTTTGTTTCTTGTTATTTCTTTTTTTTTCTCTCTCTTTTTTTTGGTGGGGGGAGGGGGGCTACATACCTATGTTGCAGCTAATCTACTTTACTGTGCCTTTACTGATGAGAGCTGCATCCAGGATCTGTTGCAGGTTTATCACCTAGATGTGATATATGGTTCCATTCTTATGTTGCAGCATTGTGACTACTCAGCATTTACATGATCCCATTCCTTGCCCTATGCCATCTATGGTAAACGATCTTTCTACGTATTCTATGCTTCCGTAAGCGCTGTACATCCTTATGTATATACGTAGGATCCTTAGATATTCTTCCTGTGTTATAACACTAGTGTCGTTTGCTCCACAGTTAATCTGAGACCCTCTAGCCGTATTGTGGAGCACAACTGGCATAAAGTTTCTTAGATATGGCAAGGCTGTGTTGTTTTCGTTTGGCATTTTAGGCTCAATACAACTCCAGAGATAGATGTAAATCCTTACCCATAATATGACCGAGCTGGTGTGTGGCTCTTCCAGCAGTGATGCGGGACATCAGTCTGTTGTCGTGCCCCTTAGTGGTAACGTGGATCCTAACATTTGACTTATCTTCGTGTAATGTCGTTCTGTAGCTTGTGCTCAATCTCCATAAGCCTCGTTTAGCCATCCATTTG
>NC_092237.1:18852097-18862097 GCF_036320965.1 Panulirus ornatus
GGAATAGAGTGAATTGGATCGATGTGGTATACCGGGGTTGACGTACTGTCAGTGGATTGAATCAGGGCAGGTGAAGCGTCTGGGGTGAACCATGGAAAGCTGTGTAGGTATGTATATTTCCGTGAGTGGATGTATGTATATACATGTGTATGGGGGTGGGTTGGGCCATTTCTTTCGTCTGTTTCCTTGCGCTACCTCGCAAACGCGGGAGACAGCGACAGAGCCAAAAAAATAAGAAATATATATATATATATATATATATATATATATATATATATATATATATATATATATATATATATATATATATATATTTGCGGCAGGGGTGTGTGATGTCTCCATGGTTGTTTAATTTGTTTATGGATGGGGTTGTTAGGGAGGTGAATACAAGAGTTTTGGAAAGAGGGGCAAGTATGAAGTCTGTTGGGGATGAGAGAGCTTGGGAAGTGAGTCAGTTGTTGTTCGCTGATGATACAGCGCTGGTGGCTGATTCATGTGAGAAACTACAGAAGCTGGTGTCTGAGTTTGGTAAAGTGTGTGAAAGAAGAAAGTTAAGAGTAAATGTGAATAAGAGCAAGGTTATTAGGTACAGTAGGGTTGGGGGTCAAGTCAATTGGGAGGTGAGTTTGAATGGAGAAAAACTGGAGGAAGTGAAGTGTTTTAGATATCTGGGAGTGGATCTGGCAGCGGATGGAACCATGGAAGCGGAAGTGGATCATAGGGTGGGGGAGGGGGCGAAAATTCTGGGAGCCTTGAAGAATGTGTGGAAGTCGAGAACATTATCTCGGAAAGCAAAAATGGGTATGTTTGAAGGAATAGTGGTTCCAACAATGTTGTATGGTTGCGAGACGTGGGCTATGGATAGAGTTGTGCGCAGGAGCATGGATGTGCTGGAAATGAGATGTTTGAGGACAATATGTGGTGTGAGGTGGTTTGATCGAGTAAGTAACGTAAGGGTAAGAGAGATGTGTGGAAATAAAAAAGAGCGTGGTTGAGAGAGCAGAAGAGGGTGTTTTGAAATGGTTCGGGCACATGGAGAGAATGAGTGGGGAAAGATTGACCAAGAGAATATATGTGTCGGAGGTGGAAGGAACGAGGAGAAGAGGGAGACCAAATTGGAGGTGGAAAGATGGAGTGAAAAAGATTTTGTGTGATTGGGGCCTGAACATGCAGGATGGTGAAAGGAGGGCAAGGAATAGAGTGAATTGGAGCAATGTGGTATACCGGGGTTGACGTGCTGTCAGTGGATTGAATCAAGGCATGTGAAGCGTCTGGGGTAAACCATGGAAGGCTGTGTAGGTATGTATATTTGCGTGTGTGGACGTATGTATATACATGTGTATGGGGGTGGGTTGGGCCATTTCTTTCGTCTGTTTCCTTGCGCTACCTCGCAAACGCGGGAGACAGCGGCAAAAAAAAAAAAAAAGAAAAAAAAAATATATATATATATATATATATATATATATATATATATATATATATATATATATATATATATATATATATATATATATATATATATATATATATATATATATATAGATATATATGTACATGCGTGCATAGTGCCATCGTACAAAGTATAAGGGGATAACAGTGAGTGCTCAAATTACAGAGGTATAAGTTTGTTGAGTATTCCTGGTAAATTATATGGGAGGGCATTGATTGAGAGGGTGAAGGCATTTACAGAGCATCAGATTGGGGAAGAGCAGTGTGGTTTCAGAAGTGGTAGAGGATGTGAGGATCAGGTGTTTGCTTTGAAGAATGTATATGAGAAATACTTAGAAAAGCAAATGGATTTGTGTGTAGCATTTATGGATCTGGGGAAGGCCTATGATAGAGTTGATGGAGATACTCTGTGGAAGGTATTAAGAATATATGATGTGTGTGGCAAGTTGGTAGAAGCAGTGAAAAGTTTTTATCGAGGATGTAAGGCATGTGTACGTGTAGGAAGAGAGGAAAGTGATTGGTTCTCAGTGAATGTTGGTTTGCGGCAGGGGTGTGTGATGTCTCCATGGTTGTTTAATTTGTTTATGGATAGGGTTGTTAGGGAGGTGAATGCAAGAGTTTTGGAAAGAGGGGCAAGAATGATGTCTGTTGTGGATGAGAGAGCTTGGGAAGTGAGTAAGTTGTTGTTCGCTGATGATACAGCGCTGGTGGCTGATTCATGTGAGAAACTGCAGAAGCTGGTGACTGAGTTTGGTAAAGTGTGTGAAAGAAGAAAGTTAAGAGTAAATGTGAATAAGAGCAAGGTTATTAGGTACAGTAGGGTTGAGGGTCAAGTCAATTGGGAGGTAAGTTTGAATTGAGAAAAACTGGAGGAAGTGAAGTGTTTTCGATATCTGGGAGTGGATCTGGCAGCGGATGGAACCATGGAAGCGGAAGTGAATCATAGGGTGGGGGAGGGAGCGAAAATCCTGGGAGCTTTGAAGAATGTGTGGAAGTCGAGAACATTATCTCGGAAAGCAAAAATGGGTATGTTTGAAGGAATAGTGGTTCCAACAATGTTGTATGGTTTCGAGCCGTGGGCTATGGATAGAGTTGTCCGCAGGAGGGTGGATGTGCTGGAAATGAGATGTTTGAGGACAATATGTGGTGGGAGGTGGTTTGATCGAGTAAGTAATGTAAGTGTAAGAGAGATGTGTGGAAATATAAAGAGCGTGGTTGAGAGAGCAGAAGAGGGTGTTTTGAAATTGTTTGGGCACAAGGAGAGAATGAGTGAGGAAAGATTGACCAAGAGCATATATGTGTCGGAGGTGGAGGGAAGGAGGAGAAGTGGGAGACCAATAAGACGTGGAAAGATGGAGTGAAAAAAGATTTTGAGTGTTCGGGGACTGAACATGCAGGAGAGTGAAAGGGGGGCAAGGAATAGAGTGAATTGGATCGGTGTGGTATACCGGGGTTGACGTGCTGTCAGTGGATTGAATCAGGGCATGTGAAGCGTCTGGGGTAAACCATGAAAAGTTGTGTGGGGCCTGGATGTGGAAAGGGAGCTGTGGTTTCGGGCATTATTGCATGACAGCTAGAGACTGAGTGTGAACGAATGAGGCCTTTGTTGTCTTTTCCTAGCGCTACCCCGCACACATGAGGGGGGAGGGGGATGGTATTCCATGTGTGGCGAGGTGGCGGTGGGAGTGAATAAAGGCAGTGTGAATTGTGTGCATGGGTATATATGTATGTGTCTGTCTGTGTATATATGTGTGTACATTGAGATGTATAGGTATGTATATTTGTGTGTGTGGACGTGTGTGTATATCCATGTGTATGGGGTTGGGTTGGGCCATTTCTTTCTTCTGTTTCCTTGCGCTACCTCGCAAACGCGGGAGACAGCGACAAAGCAAAATAAATAAATAAATATATATTTATATATATAATTTTTTTTTTTTTTTTTTTTGCTTTGTCGCTGTCTCCCGCGTTTGCGAGGTAGCGCAAGGAAACAGACGAAAGAAATGGCCCAACCCACCCCCATACACATGTATATACATACGTCCACACACGCAAATATACATACCTACACAGCTTTCCATGGTTTACCCCAGTCGCCTCACATGCCTTGATTCAATCCACTGACAGCTCGTCAACCCCGGTATACCACATCGCTCCAATTCACTCTATTCCTTGCCCTCCTTTCACCCTCCTGCATGTTCAGGCCCCGATCACACAAAATCTTTTTCACTCCATCTTTCCACCTCCAATTTGGTCTCCCTCTTCTCCTCGTTCCCTCCACCTCCGACACATATATTCTCTTGGTCAATCTTTCCTCACTCATTTTCTCCATGTGCCCGAACCATTTCAAAACACCCTCTTCTGCTCTCTCAACCACGCTCTTTTTATTTCCACACATCTCTCTTACCCTTACGTTACTTACTCGATCAAACCACCTCACACCACACATTGTCCTCAAACATCTCATTTCCAGCACATCCATCCTCCTGCGCACAACTCTATCCATATATATATATATATATATATATATATATATATATATATATATATATATACATATATATTTTTTTTCTTTCAAACTATTCGCCATTTCCCGCATTAGCAAGGTAGCGTTAAGAACAGAGGACTGGGCCTCTGAGGGAACATCCTCACCTGGCCCCCTTCTCTGTTCCTTCTTTTGGAAAATTGAAAAAAAAAAAAAAAAGAGGGGAGGATTTCCAGACCCCCGCTCCCTCCCCTTTTAGTCACCTTCTGCGACACGCAGGGAATACGTGGGAAGTATTCTTTCTCCCCTATCCCCTATACACCCCTCCTGGCCCTCTACAGTATGTCCTACCACAGCCCCTAGCCTTAATTTCTTACAGCAATCAAATATGCTTACACAACAACTGTAGCAAGTACAACATTAACAAAAATATGTGGTAATTATAATAAGGATGAGAATATAAAACAAAACTATTTCACATAACTTTGGTGTAAGACAAGTCTCTTTGGCAGTACATGAAAGGAACTGAATAAAAGTGCAAAAGCTCACACTAACTTGTGATGCTTCAAGTTCCCATGAAATATTATGGCAGTACTAACAGGCCAATGAACCTTGCATATTCATGCTCCTGACCATCTACAGTTGGCACCATTCTTAAGAGCACCTATGAAATATACATTGCCATCAAAAGCTATTAATCTAAACTGTGTGTTACTGTCCAGTTGAAGTGAAGTGAACACAAACTGCAACATGGTGCATGTTATGGATTTTGACTCTTCAGTCCTATGACATGCCCATGACCACAAAAAAAGCTTTAATCACACTAACACCACTTTGCTCATAATTGGCAAGCTGCTTGTGAGTACTTGCCTAGCATGAGCTACTTGATGCTGAGTCAGTGGGTATGCTAAAGTACAAGTGGGAGTAGATTCTGCTTGTGCTACTATAGAAATGGGAGCCATGAGGCTAGCTACTGTCCCCGTTCAGTCTGACCTCGGTATGGTGGTTTATTTCCTGAAGGTATCAAAAACTGATCTCTTGGGAGTTGACCCTGACTTGGAAGTTTATAGTTTGAACTAAGGGGACTACCTGCCAGTCCCATATGACCTGACCCTGGATTGGCTGTTTCATAGTCCCGACTATGGAGTCTACCTGCCGGTTATATATATATATATATATATATATATATATATATATATATATATATATATATATATACTTTTTTTTTTTTTTTCTTTAACTATTCGCCATTTTCCGCGTTAGCGAGGTAGCGCTAAGAACAGAGGACTGGGCCTTTTTTGGAATATCCTCACCTGGCCCCCTCTGTTCCTTCTTTTGGAAAAAAAAAAAAACGAGAGGGGAGGATTTCCAGCCCCCCGCTGCATCCCCTTTTAGTCGCCTTCTACGACACGCAGGGAATACGTGGGAAGTAATCCCCTATCCTCAGGGATATATATATATATATATATATATATATATATATATATATATATATATATATATATATATATATATATATATGAGTGAGGAGAGATTGACCAAGAGGATATATGTGTCGGAGTTGGAGGGAACGAGGAGAAGTGGGGGACCAAATTGGAGGTGGAAAGATGGAGTGAAAAATATTTTGTGTGATCGGGGCCTGAACATGCAGGAGGGTGAAAGGAGGGCAAGGAATAGAGTGAATTGGATCGATGTGGTATACCGGGGTTGACGTGCTGTCAGTGGATTGAATCAGGGCATGTGAAGCGTCTGAGGTAAACCACGGAAAGCTGTGTAGGTATGTATATTTGCGTGTGTGGACGTGTATGTCTATACATGGTTATGGGAGTGGGTTGGGCCATTTCTTTCGTCTGTTTCCTTGCGCTACCTCGCAAACGCGGGAGACAGCGACAAAGCAAAAAAAATATATACATATATATATATATATATATACAAGTGCAAGAGGTGAAAAAAAGGGCAAATGAGAGTTGGGGTGAGAGACTATCAGTAAATTTTAGGGAGAATAAAAAGATGTTCTGGAAGGAGGTAAATAGGGTGCGTAAGACAAGGGAGCAAATGGGAACTTCAGTGAAGGGCGTAAATGGGGAGGTGATAACAAGTAGTGGTGATGTGAGAAGGAGATGGAATGAGTATTTTGAAGGTTTGTTGAATGTGTCTGATGACAGAGTGGCAGATATAGGGTGTTTGGGTCGAGGTGGTGTGCAAAGTGAGAGGGTTAGGGAAAATGATTTGGTAAACAGAGAAGAGGTAGTAAAAGCTTTGCGGAAGATGAAAGCCGGCAAGGCATCAGGTTTGGATGGTATTGCAGTGGAATTTATTAAAAAAGGGGGTGACTGTATTGTTGACTGGTTGGTAAGGTTATTTAATGTATGTATGACTCATGGTGAGGTGCCTGAGGATTGGCGGAATGCGTGCATAGTGCCATTGTACAAAGGCAAAGGGGATAAGAGTGAGTGCCCAAATTACAGAGGTATAAGTTTGTTGAGTATTCCTGGTAAATTATATGGGAGGGTATTGATTGAGAGGGTGAAGGCATGTACAGAGCATCAGATTGGGGAAGAGCAGTGTGGTTTCAGAAGTGGTAGAGGATGTGTGGATCAGGTGTTTGCCTTGAAGAATGTATGTGAGAAATACTTAGAAAAGCAAATGGATTTGTATGTAGCATTTATGGATCTGGAGAAGGCATATGATAGAGTTGATAGAGATGCTCTGTGGAAGGTATTAAGAATATATGGTGTGGGAGGCAAGTTGTTAGAAGCAGTGAAAAGTTTTTATCGAGGATGTAAGGCATGTGTACGTGTAGGAAGAGAGGAAAGTGATTGGTTCTCAGTGAATGTAGGTTTACGGCAGGGGTGTGTGATGTCTCCATGGTTGTTTAATTTGTTTATGGATGGGGTTGTTAGGGAGGTAAATGCAAGAGTCTTGGAAAGAGGGGCAAGTATGAAGTCTGTTGGGGATGAGAGAGCTTGGGAAGTGAGTCAGTTGTTGTTCGCTGATGATACAGCGCTGGTGGCGGATTCATGTGAGAAACTGCAGAAGCTGGTGACGGAGTTTCGTAAAGTGTGTGGAAGAAGAAAGTTGAGAGTAAATGTGAATAAGAGCAAGGTTATTAGGTACAGTAGGGTTGAGGGTCAAGTCAATTGGGAGGTGAGTTTGAATGGAGAAAAACTGGAGGAAGTAAAATGTTTTAGATATCTGGGAGTGGATCTGGCAGCGGATGGAACCATGGAAGCGGAAGTGGATCATAGGGTGGGGGAGGGGGCGAAAATTTTGGGAGCCTTGAAAAATGTGTGGAAGTCGAGAACATTATCCCGGAAAGCAAAAATGGGTATGTTTGAAGGAATAGTGGTTCCAACAATGTTGTATGGTTGCGAGGCGTGGGCTATGGATAGAGTTGTGCGCAGGAGGATGGATGTGCTGGAAATGAGATGTTTGAGGACAATGTGTGGTGTGAGGTGGTTTGATCGAGTAAGTAACGTAAAGGTAAGAGAGATGTGTGGAAATAAAAAGAGCGTGGTTGAGAGAGCAGAAGAGGGTGTTTTGAAATGGTTTGGGCACATGGAGAGAATGAGTGAGGAAAGATTGACCAAGAGGATATATATGTCGGAGGTGGAGGGAACGAGGAGAAGAGGGAGACCAAATTGGAGGTGGAAAGATGGAGTGAAAAGGATTTTGTGTGATCGGGGCCTGAACATGCAGGAGGGTGAAAGGAGGGCAAGGAATAGAGTGAATTGGAGCGATGTGGTATACAGGGGTTGACGTGCTGTCAGTGGATTGAATCAAGGCATGTGAAGCGTCCGGGGTAAACCATGGAAAGCTGTGTAGGTATGTATATTTGCGTGTGTGGACGTGTGTATGTACATGTGTATGGGGGGGGTTGGGCCATTTCTTTCGTCTGTTTCCTTGCGCTACCTCGCAAACGCGGGAGACAGCGACAAAGTATAAAAAAAAAAAAAAAAAAATATATATATATATATATATATATATATATATATATATATATATATATATATATATATATATATATATATATATATATATATATATATATATATATATATATCCTCGTATATCAACTTTTTAAAAGGGGAAACAGTGACGCGGGAAGTGCTCATCCTCCTCGAAGGCTCAGATTGGGGTGTCTAAATGTGTGTGGATGTAACCAAGATGAGAAGAAAGAAGAGATACGTAGTATATTTGAGGAAAGGAACATGGACATTTTGGCTCTGAGTGAAACGAAGCTTAAGCGTAAAAGGGGAAGAGTGGTTTGGGAATTTCTTGGGAGTAAAGTAAGGGGTTAGTGAGAGGACAAGAGCAAGGGAAGGAGTAGCACTACTACTGAAACAGGAGTGGTGGGAGTATTTGATAGAGTGTAAGAAAGATTGATACGGGTAAAACTGAAACTTTATTGAGAGAGATGGGTGATTATTGGTGCATATGCACCTGGGCATGAGAAGAAATATGAGAGGCAAGTGTTTTGGGAGCAGCTAAATGAGTGTGTTAGTAGTTTTGATGCACGAGACCGGGTTATAGTGATAGGTGATACGAATGCAAAGGTGAGTAATGTGGCAGTTGAGGGAATAATTGGTATACATTGGGTGTTCAGCGTTGTAAATGGAAATGGTGAAGAGCTTGTAGATATATGTGCTGAAAAAGGACTGTTGATTGGGAAAAACCTGGTTTGAAATGAGAAATATACATAAGTATACGTATTTAAGTAGGAGAGATGGCTAGAGAGCGTTATTGGATTACGTGTTAATTGATAGGCGCGCGAAAGAGAGACTTTTGGATGTTAATGTGCTGAGAGGTAAAACTGGAGGGATGTTTGATCATTATCTTGTGGAGGCAAATGTGTAGATTTGTAGGGGTTTCCAGAAAAGAAGAGAGAATGGTGGGGTGAAGAGAGTGGTGAGAGTAAGTGAGCTTGGGAAGGAGAATTGCGCGAGGAAGTACCAGGAGAGACTGAATACAGAATGGAAAAAGGTGAGAACAAAGGAGGTAAGGGGAGCGGCGGAGGAATGGGATATATTTAAGGAAGCAGTGATTGCTTGCGCGAAAGATGCTTGTGGCATGAGATGCGTGGGAGGTGGGCAGATTAGAAAGGGTTGTGAGTTGTGGGATGAAGAAGTAAGAATATTAGCGAAAGAGAACAGAGAGGCGTTTGGAGGGTTTTTGCAGGGAAATAATGCAAATGAGTGGGAGATGTATAAAAGAAAAAGGCGAGAAGTCAAGAGAAAGATGCAAGAGGTGAAAAGAGGGCAAATGAGAGTTGGGGTGAGAGAGTATCATTAAATTTTAGGGAGAATAAAAAGATGTTTTGGAAGGAGGTAAATAAAGTGCGTAAGACAAGGGAGCAAATGGGAACCTTAGTGAAGGAGGCTAATGGGGAGGTGATAACAGGTATTGGTGATGTGAGGAGACGGAGTGAGTATTTTGATGGTTTGTTGAATGTGTTTGATGATAGAGTGGCAGATATAGGGTGTTTTGGTCGAGGTGGTGTGCAAAGTGAGAGGGTTAGGGAAAATCATTTTGTAAACGGAGAAGAGGTAGTAAAAGCTTTGCGGAAGATGAAAGCCGGCAAGGCAGCAGGTTTGGATGGCATTGCAGTGGAATTTATTAAGAAAGGGGGTGGCTGTATTGTTGACTGGTTGGTAAGGTTATTCAATGTATGTATGATTCAAAGTGAGGTGCCTGAGGATTGGCGGAATGTTTCCATAGTTCCATTGTACAAAGGCAAAGGGGACAAAGGTGAGTGCTCAAATTACAGAGGTATAAGTTTGTTGAGTATTCGTGGAAAATTATATGGGAGGGTATTGATTGAGAGGGTGAAGGCATGTACAGAGCATCAGATTGGGGAGGAGCAGTGTGGTTTCAGAAGTGGTAGAAGACGTGTGGATCAGGTGTTTGCTTTGAAGAATGCATGTGAGAAATACTTAAAAAAAGCAAATGGATCTGTATGTAGCATTTATGGATCTGGAGAAGGCATATAATAGAGTTGATAGCGATGCTCTGTGGAAGGTATTAAGAATATATGGTGTGGGAGGCAAGTTGTTAGAAGCAGTGAAAAGT
>NC_092237.1:18867097-18952948 GCF_036320965.1 Panulirus ornatus
TAGATGTTCTGGCTTAATACCCAACATTCAGGACGATCCAAAATTCGTGTCATATGAGCCGTAGTTCATTCTTCGCGAGGAAATACAGTCCATATATTCAGAATATCTGAGTTTCTCTTAGTTACTAAACAATTTACAAATCTGTAGAATATCTGAATTTCTCTCAGACACTAAACATTAAAGGATGCGAGGATAATAGTGACTCTCAGACACTAGACATCTCAAGAGGCACTGAAAATGGTGATTCTGAAACACTACACATAGCAGGAGGCATTGAAAATGGTGACTCATAGACTCTAAACATAACAGACGGCAATGAAAATGGCGAATCTTGAACACTGAATAGAGCAGGGGGCATTGGAACTGGTAACCCTCAGACACTAAACATATCAGGAAGCAAGGAAAACGGTGACTGTCAGACACTTAAACATAACAAGAGGCAAGGATTACTCACTCTGATCACATCCGGGGGTCTCACAGTCTGCTTTCCTCATCTGCATGCGTAATTCCCAGATTAGGCCACTCTGAAGCTCATACCCGCCTCATTAATTCCAGTCCCCCTAATTGCATTACACTTAACTCCGTCAGCAATTTGTCCCACTGGGTGGTTATGCCATGTGTCTGAGTCAGATCTTGGTCGTTGGCGAACATTTCTACATTTCTTGTGCTGTGAGTCGACCTTTTTTTTTTATTTCCCCTTCACTGATGACACACTGATTTCGTCTTCGAGGATATTAAGCTGTGTTAAAAAAGAGAAAGCAGTGAGGTGGATGAGTAGGGGCAAATGTGCCTCACTTTCATGTCTTTCCGTTTGAGGTCACCACACGGAGATACTCCTGTTCGGTGTTTCATAACCAGAGCGAATGAAGAACTAGATGATCAGCAGCGCTGATAATGGTAAGAATTCTTCAAATGTTTAAGAGAAGAGATAAATGACTGAGTAAAACTTAAAAAGAAGCAGTGGGTTAGTTAATCGTCAAGATTAGTCTATGGGTGGCATTGCTCTTATGTAATGAACGACACCTTTATGATGCCATCGAGTACAGAAATACAAGATCACCGAGAGGAAGTGCTAAGAGTATGGCTTAAAAACGTCATTTCAGTAGACGCAAGTATTACATTACAGAGAATAACGCAATCAAGTCAAGACCCATAATGGCAATTCTCAAAGGGTTACACGAACCTAATTGATGATATTCTCTTTCAAAACAAAAAAGAAGAAACAGAAGATATTGTTCTGAGGAGATTTAATTGTATGTATATATATATATATATATATATATATATATATATATATATATATATATATATATATATATATATATATATATAGGAAAGGATCACAATTTTGCGCGTGATCAAGATATTTCTATGAGTCCACGGGGAAAATGAAACACGAAAAGTTCCAAAGTGCACTTTCGTGTAATAATCACATCATTATTAAGGGAGACACAAGAGAGAAATATAACAGTCAGTTGATATACATCAAAGAGACGAAGCTAAGACGCCATTTGGTAAATATGTGATTGTCCAAAACATATATATATATATATATATATATATATATATATATATATATATATATATATATATATATATATATATATATATATATATATATATATTTCTTTTTCTTTTCTTTCTTTCATACTATTCGCCATTTCCTGCATTAGCAAGGTAGCGTTAGGAACAGAGGACTGGGCCTTTGAGGGAATATCCTCACCTGGCCCCCTTATCTGTTCCTTCTTTTGGAAAATTAAAAAAAAAACGAGAGGGGAAGATTTCCAGCCACCCGCTCCCTCCCCTTTTAGTCGCCTTCTACAACATGCAGGGAATACATGGGAAGTATTCTTTCTCCCCTATCCCCAAGGATACCCTATCCCCAAGGATAGGGTTGAGGGTCAAGTCAATTCAAACTTACCTCCCAATTGACTTGACCCTCAACCCTACTGTACCTAATAACCTTGCTCTTATTCACATTTACTCTTAACTTTCTTCTTTCACACACTTTACCAAACTCAGTCACCAGCTTCTGCAGTTTCTCACATTAATCAGCCACCAGCGCTGTATATCTATATCTACATATATCTATATATATATATATATATATATCCATAGCGTGGGCTATGGATAGAGTTGTGCGCAGGAGGATAGATGTGCTGGAAATGAGATGTTTGAGGACAATGTGTGGTGTGAGGTGGTTTGATCGAGTAAGTAACGTAAGGGTAAGAGAGATGTGTGGAAATAAAAAGAGCGTTGTTAAGAGAGCAGAAGAGGGTGTTTTGAAATGGTTTGGGCACATGGAGAGAATGAGTGAGGAAAGATTGACCAAGAAGATATATGTGTCGGAGGTGGAGGGAACGAGGAGAAGTGGGAGACCAAATTGGAGGTGGAAAGATGGAGTGAAAAAGATTTTGTGTGATCGGGGCCTGAACATGCAGGAGGGTGAAAGGAGGGCAAGGAACAGAGTGAATGGATCGATGTGGTATACCGGGGTTGACGTGCTGTCAGTGGGTTGAATGAGGGCATGTGAAGCGTCTGGGGTAAACCATGGAAAGCTGTGTAGGTATGTATATTTGCGTGTGTGGACGTATGTATGTACATGTGTATGGGGGTGTGTTGGGCCATTTCTTTCGTCTGTTTCCTTGCGCTACCTCGCAAACGCGGGAGACAGCGACAAAGCAAAAGAAAAAAAAAATATCTATATGTAAGCAGTGAGTACTTTCGTTAATACGACCTCTGTCTGAGGATGTATTAAAGGAAAGTACTCTTTTATTTAAACATACGGTGCAATAACATGCTATTTTTAGTATATACTCTCCCGTGTGCTAGAAATATGTTTTTACTTTTGTTAATCATGTGATTGTGTGGTAGCATGGCAACTGTTCGCTTGCAAGATATCATACGAAACTTAGTATGATTAAATGAACTGAAAAAACAGTTTACGTAACACAAACACAGCAAAAAAACAGGATTGGCGCACAGAAAAATATTGTTTTAAATCTGTAACTTTGTCTGGTTTGTAACTTTTGTGAGCAGCTCTGACCTACATGGTTATCCGAGTTGATACAGAAATCGTTGAACTAACGAATGTAACCTCCACAGTCAAGCTGGCCCATGCATGGATAGCCTCAGTGAAACGGTACGTGCCTGGTTCCCTTCCCTTCACTGATAGCAAACCGCTTGGCGTGTGGATTCCCTCTGATTTAATGGTGTTAAAATGTCTCACTGTCTTGGATTATCACGACGTGCTCCTTCCTTTTTCATGCTGGTGAGTTAACGGTCAAGTGTCGTCATTCAGTTGCTGTTTCTACAGTAGTGTCTTGTTCCATATCTGCTGACTCTGTACTCCGTACATCAACTGATTCTGTAGTTTGTGGCAATGTTGGCTCAGCAGTCTAAGGCTCCGCTAACTCTGTAGTCTGTGGCTCCGCTAACTTTGTAGGCTGAGGCTTCGCTGACTCTGCAGTCCGGAACTCTAGCGAAAGTTCAATTCCCGATCATATCTTAGGAAACTGTGTATTCTGCGGATCCATTAATGACAGATTTAACTTGGTAGGTTACATCTGACATGTCGCTCAGTTAGACACCTGATTGTCCTCATCATCGTTGCCTTCGTCCAGTGACGAAAAAAATGTTTCTGTTCTTTAGCCAAACTCTTCAGTATTGACCAGACCTCGTCGTGCTCAGACGATTAGCCAATGCAAGAGCGGTTCTATACGCAGACTTCAACTGCTACTGGCCATACGCAGTGAGCTGTATAGCTTAGGTCAAACTGACTGTTACACACTACTATGTCTGTTCAAATTCAGCATCAGAGTTAGTTTTTTTTGTGTCATCCTGCTCAACAACTCTTCATAGACATACCCCTGATAATTGTAACTATTTGCCCATAAGTTAGAATCATTGTCTGTAAAAAATACATGTACGGAAGACATCATTCTCAGTTTTCTGATATTGATTATGGATTCTGCGCTTAAGCATTATAACATCCTCCTTAATATTCATTAAAGCTTTCCTTTTAGATCTTATGATTTTGTTTCTCAGACACTTGTAAGTACACTTTGTAAAAAGCCCATACAATATACTTTTCATGTCCATTTATTATCACTGTTGTTGTGAGCTACGTTCTTGTTCAACTCTCTCTCTCTCTCTCTCTCTCTCTCTCTCTCTCTCTCTCTCTCTCTCTCTCTCTCTCTCTCTCTCTCTCTCTCTCTCTCTCTCTCTCTCTCTCATCATATTCCCTCGGTGCAAATGTAGTGCTGAGTATGTACAGCAGTCTCCTGTTACCGTGCTCCGTTCTGTTGCTTGAATTCATTGCCAGTCTTTAGGATATCGTTGTTCTCATGCATAGCCCACATTCCTGAACGGGTCATCTGCTTTTCCTCAACGCATTTGGGCCATTTGGCTTGAGAGTCCTTCCCGTTCAACTATTTACAGATCTTACTCACCCTTCGAATACAGACCATCGATTTCAGCAACATGCAGGCAACATTCGTTTTTCTTTTTCCTAGAAACTCTGACCTGCTGTTTCACTAATCTTATTGGGCATCTAAACACATGAAAATTGCTGAGTAATATTTCAATCATGGTTATAAAGTTTCTATTATCATTACTTTCATACATGAAATATCCAGTATCACTTTGTATGTTTTCGTAATACCACCTAACATGTCATTGAAAGAAATGCCATCATATCTTTGAAAGTATTCATAGTCATGTCTCTCAACGTATCTACCATCAAGGTTTTCAGTATATTTTCCATCATGTCTTTCAAAAAATCCCATCGTGTCTTTCAAAAGAATATACTATTATTTCTTTCAAAGTACCTACCACCATGTCTTTAAAAGTATCTACTATCATATCTTTCAAATTAGCAATCATCATATCTTTTAAAGTATCTTGTTTTCCGAAGCATCTACCACAATTTTTTATGGATTATCTACCACCATGTCCTTCAAAGTATCTACCACCATGTCCTTCAAAGTATCAAAAATACGTTTCAAAGTGGCATCAAGATCATTATCTAATTAGCTCACGAGCCGCACTACATCCTCAGCTTAGAGTTTCCTAACTCGGATTGCATACAAAGAATAGGCATTAAAATGTAATATCCAGATACAGTCACCTCGGGGTTCATTTGAAACAAATGAGCATGGAATCGGTTGAAAACGCAATTGTCTGGAAACTCATAATACTTGTTTGTTTCCGCCTGCAAGCTCCCCTCATCATCCATTAGCTTCACCAATGTGATTACAATAAAATTCTTCCCAGTTTCACTCCATACTTTATATATGTAGTGTCGTTTCGAGCGGCACTTATTCTTATAACCTTTCTAGTATACATCGCTTCAGGTGCTGCCAGACTCCGCCTGCGTGATGTTAGAACACGAGTGAAGTTACTTTTAGCGAGGCTACATCACTGTGAACTCATTGTCAGTGACGCTAACCGTTACTACACCACAGAGTCCTGTGTGTGTTTGTGTGTGTGTGTGTGTGTGTGTTTGTGTGTGTATACGCTTTATTGCTTCATTATATTTGTTTCCTTGTTTTTGTGTCTGGTTTATCTATGGCCATTCGACGGGACGAAACGCCAGCTTCTTATAACGTTACCGCAATAATACGATCATCAGACAAATGGTGTGGGGAAGACAGGCAGCAGAGGGTTAGCCACCATATTAAAAGACTTAGAGTGATTTTGGTGATTCCTGAATCCTCAAGACTAAAAGTTTGGGAATCAGATTGAATAATGCATGAGGAAGCTGGCCTCTCAGAGAGTCGCATAGCTTGGGCAACAGTAATGTAAGGAAACTACATTATTATGCCAAAGTAGCTGGCACGTCAGAGAAGTCAGTCGCCTTTTCATATTTTTTGTCCCCCGGTATCATTGTGCGAATATACGTAGTCTTCCCCTTTTGCGCTGTTCTAGTTGACATTAAGGCAATATCTTACTCCTGAAAATTATGCGATAATCTTCCGCGAACACTATCATGGGGGCCATTTATCCCACTGTGTCGACTTCTTTTTGCAACACTTTTTTTACTCATTTTTTGTGAAGAAAAGAACAAGGAAACTAATATACAAACTACTGCGGAGTTGTATTGTTGGTTCATTCTTGTACAACATCCTTGTGCTAGAGACCAGACGGTGTATATTACTACTGTACCAAATCACTGGTTTGCTTCTTTAACGATGTACATTGTCATCGTTTCACCGCATCAACTGCATTCCACAATAATGATGGGGTAAGACAGTGTCAGGGAGATCGCCGATGCTAGGTAGATTTACTGCGACTTAAAGGCGTTGATTTTTGCTCCTGAAACGAATTGACGACGACATTCTCCCACAAGTTCCTCCGATCTTTCCTCTGAGACCGTCAGTGATATCTACATACACTATGCTGAGAGGTTTGCTAAAAGCACCGTCACAGACGTGCTCTACTTCCATTAGCTATGCCGTTTACTCAGGCACCTGGAAACACTATCACTAACGAACAGAAGCTTCTAATGCTACGCCACTACCACACTAAGAATCTATTCTCTCACAAGGCTCTTTCAATACCACAGTATTTTGTTCCAGCGCAAATATACGCCTGTACAAGCGTCCTCAACTATCCATTGGTACATCTGTTCTTTTCCCTTTCGACAACAGTGTTGCATTAATACGTCTTATATCTGCATCGCTTACGTTTGTTGGTCATTACCAGACAACCCAGAGAATCAGCGCCACGTTCCATTTGGGAGATACAACGTTAATAGAATATCTAGTCAGTTCTTACAGCGCGGCCCGATTATCGAGCGGCAGCGAGCAAACATGCCCACATTCCCACGGTAAACAGGCGCCCCATGAAATATTACAGAACAATATCGCCTTCTTCTATCTCAAGACTCCGCCGAGATTATTGTGCACAAGCGTTGTAATAATAAGTGTGAGGTTGGTGGAAGGGTGGAGTGGCACCTACAAGGGGAAAATTAGTATAGAGGAGTAGTTGCTTTTGGCAGCCTTGTGGAAGGTAATAAGGATTCTCAAGTGGGTCAAAGTTCAGGAATACCACCATTTGGCTACAACCATGCGACGGTTCGTATTGCTGGTCTTGCAACAATGGCCACAATAAGAATGGAATGGGTTGACCGGTTGTATAGTGACGCTGTCGGCAGTAGGTAAGCGTGCCGTTCGTTTCTCTGTCAGTAGTGAACGGCAAAAAGGTAGTTGGACAAGAGACTTACTTCCATAACGACACTTGCTTCAGTAAAAGGAAAATGGCAGAGAATGATATTAGCTGCTGTGGTAATACTGACACAAAGAAATTCTGGTGTAGGCGGATCGCGGTCTTGGCACCACTGGCAGCAACAGACATGAGGTAGGAAAGCTACTGGTCTGTTAACGGTACCAGCAACAATAACGGAGCAGGCAGACTGGAGCTCCCTGTTGATATAGGCACAATGCAGCTTTCCCATTGGCGTGGTAAAGACAAACATCAATCAAAAGCGAGTGCAAGGGTTCGAGGGCATGGCCAAAAAGGGTTCACTGAACGGAGTTCAAACCTGTGACTAAAGTGATGCGAGCCTATGTACTTTAGTGAAGCTCCGATACAGGTGAGAACAAAGAAAAATGAAAAGATCCAAAGTATGCTATATTACCTCTCTCTCTCTCTCTCTCTCTCTCTCTCTCTCTCTCTCTCTCTCTCTCTCTCTCTCTCTCTCTCTCTCTCTCTCTCTCTCTCTCTCTCTCTCTCTCTCTCTCTCTGTATATATATATATATATATATATATATATATATATATATATATATATATATATATATCTATATATACTTTACTATCTTATATCTTATCTTACTTTGTCGCTGTCTCCCGCGTTACCGATGTAGCACAAGGAAACAGACGAAAGAATGGCCCAACCTACCCACATACACATGTACATACATACACCTCCATATACGCAAATATACATACGCTAGGAAAAGACAACAAAGGCCACATTCGTTCACACTATGTCTCTAGCTGTCAAGTATAATGCACCGAAACCACAGCTCCCTTTTCACATCCAGGCCCCCAGAACATTCCATGGTTTACCCCAGACGCTTCACATGCCCTGGTTCAATCCACTGACAGCACGTCGACCCCGGTATACCACATCGTTCCAATTCACTCTATTCCTTCCACGCCTTTCACCCTCCTGCATGTTCGGGCCCGGATCACTCAAAATCTTTTTCACTCCATGCTTCCACCTCCAATTTGGTCTCCCACTTCTCGTTCCCTCCACCTCTGACATATATATCCTCTTGGACAATCTTTCCTCACTCATTCTCTCCATGAGACCAAACCATTTCAAAACACCCTTTTCTTCTCTCTCAACCACACTCCTTTTATTACCACACAGCTCTATTACCCTATCATTACCTACTCGATCAAACCACCTCACACCACATATTGTCCTCAAACATCTCATTTCCAGCACATCCACCCTCCTCCCCACAACTCTACCTATAGCAGACGCCTCGCAACCATATAACATTGTTGGAACCACTATTCCTTCAAACTTACCCATTTTTGCTCTCCGAGATAATGTTCTCGACTTCCACACATTCTTCAACGATCCCAACATCTTCGCCCCCTCCCCCATCCTATGATTCACTTCCGCTTCCATTGTTCCATCCGCTGCCAAATCCACTCCCAGATATCAAAAACACTTTACTTCCTCCAGAGTTTCTCCATTCAAACTTACCTCCAAGTTGACTTGTCCCTCAACCCTACTGTAACCTAATAACCTTGCTCTTATTCACATTTACTCTCTGCTTTCTTCTTTCACACGCTTTACCAAACTCAGTCACAAGCTTCTGTAGTTTCTCACACGAATCAGCCACCAGCGGTGTATCATCAGTGAACAACAACTGACTCACTTCCCAAGCTCTCTCATTCACAACAGACTGCATACTTGCCCCTCTTTCCAAAACTCTTGCCTTCACCTCCCTAACAACCCTATTCATAAACAAATTAAACAACCATGGAGACATCACACACCCCTGCCGCAAACCAACATTCACTGAGAACCAATCACTTTCCTCTCTTCCTACACATACACATGCTTTACATCCTCGATAAAAACTTTTCACTGCTTCTAATAACTTTACTCCCACACCATATATTCTTAATACCTTCCACAGAGCATCTCTATCAACTCTATCATATGCCTTCTACAGATCCATAAATGCTACATACAAATCCATTTGCTTTTCTAAGTATTTCTCACATTTGTATATGGATGGGGTTGTTAGGTAGGTAAATGCAAGAGTTTTGGAAAGAGGGGCAAGTATAAAGTCTGTTGGGGATGAGAGAGCTTGGGAAGTGAGTCAGTTGTTGTTCGCTGATGATACATCGCTGGTGGCTGATTCATGTGAGAAACTGCAGAAGCTGGTGAATGAGGTTGGTAAAGTGTGTGAAAGAAGAAAGTTAAGAGTAAATGTGAATAAGAGCAAGGTTATTAGGTACAGTAGGGTTGAGGGTCAAGTCAATTGGGAGGTAAGTTTGAATGGAGAAAAACTGGAGGAAGTAAAGTGTTTTAGATATCTGAGAGTGGATCTGGCAGCGGATGGAACCATGGAAGCGGAAGTGGATCATAGGGTGGGGGAGGGGGCGAAAATCCTGGGAGCCTTGAAGAATGTGTGGAAGTCGAGAACATTACCTAGGAAAACAAAAATGGGTATGTTTGAAGGAATAGTGGTTCCAACAATGTTGTATGGTTGCGAGGCGTGGGCTATGGATAGAGTTGTGCGCAGGAGGATGGATGTGCTGGAAATGAGATGTTTGAGGACAATGTGTGGTGTGAGGTGGTTTGATCGAGTAAGTAATGTAAGGGTAAGAGAGATGTGTGGAAATAAAAAGAGCGTGGTTGAGAGAGCAGAAGAGGGTGTTTTGAAATGGTTTGGGCACATGGAGAGAATGAGTGAGGAAAGATTGACCAAGAGGATATATGTGTCGGAGGTGGAGGGAACGAGGAGAAGTGGGAGACCAAATTGGAGGTGGAAAGATGGAGTGAAAAAGATTTTGTGTGATCGGGGCCTGAACATGCAGGAGGGTGAAAGGAGGGCAAGGAATAGAGTGAATTGGATCGATGTGGTATACCGGGGTTGACGTGCTGTCAGTGGATTGGATCAGGGCATGTGAAGTGTCTGGGGTAAACCATGGAAAGCTGTGTAGGTATGTATATTTGCGTGTGTGAACGTATGTATATGCATGTGTATGGGGGTGGGTTGGGCCATTTCTTTCGTCTGTTTCCTTGCGCTACCTCGCAAACGCGGAAGACATTGACAAAAAAAAAGAAAAAAAAATATAAACCATGGAAAGCTGTGTAGGTATGTATATTTGCGTGTGTGGACGTATGTATATACATGTGTATGGGGGGGGTGGTTGGGCCATTTCTTTCGTCTGTTTCCTTGCGCTACCTCGCAAACGCGGGAGACAGCGACAAAGTATAATACTAAAAAAAAAAAAAAAATATATATATATATATATATATATATATATATATATATATATATATATATATATACATATATATATATATATATATATATATATATATATATATATATATATATATATATATATATATATATATATATATATATATATATATATATATATATATATATATATATATATATATATATATATATATATATATATATATATATATATATATATATATGTATCATTCCTGGGGATAGGGGATTAAGAATACTTCCCACGTATTCCCTGCGTGTCGTAGAAGGCGACTAAAAGGGGAGGGAGCGGGGGACTGAAAATCCTCCCCTCTCGTTTTTTTTTTTTTTCTAATTTTCCAAAAGAAGGACCAGAGGGGGCCAGGTGAGGATATTCCCAAAAAGGCCCAGTCCTCTGTTCTTAACGCTACCTCGCTAACGCGGGAAATGGCGAATAGTTTAAAAAAAAAGAAAGAATATATATATATATATATATATATATATATATATATATATATATATATATATATATATATCATACCTATTCGCTGTCTCGTGCGTTTGCGGCGTAGCGCAAGGAAACAGACGAAAGAATGGCCCAACCCACCCACAAACACATGTATGAACATAAACGCCCACACACGCACATTTCAACGTATACATACATATACATACACAGACATATTCATATATTTACATGTAAACACCCATACTTGCTGCCCCTATCCATTCTTGTCGCCACCCCGCTACACATGAAACGGCATCCCAATCCCCCCGCGCGCGCGCGGTAGATAGCGCCAGGAAAAGACAACAAAGGCCACATTCGTTCACACTCGGTCTCTAGCTGTCATGTGTAATGCACCTAAACCATGGCTCCTATTCCACATCCAGGCCCCACAAAACTTTCAATGGTTTATCCCAGAAGCTTCACGGGCCTTGGTTCAATACATTGACAGCACGTCAACCCCGGTATACCACATCGTTCCAATTCACTCTATTCCTTGCATGCATTTTCCCCTCGTATGTGCTCAGGCCCCGATCGCTAAGAATCTTTTTCACTCTCTCCTTCCACCTCCAACTTGGTCTCCCACTCCTCGTTCCCTCCACCTCTGACACATATAACCTCTTTGTCAATCTTTCCGCACTCATTCCCTCCATGAGACCAAACCATTTCAATACACCCTCTTCTGCTCTCTCAACCACACGCCTTTTATTAGCACACATCTCTCTTACCCTTTCATTACTTACTCGATCAAACCACCTTACACCACATATCGTCCTCAAATATTTTATTTTCAACACATCCATCCTCCTCCACACAACCCTATCTATAGCCCATGCCTGACAACCATATAATATTGCTGGAACCACTATTCCTTCAAACATACCCATATTTGCTTTCTGAGATAACGCTCTCGACTTCTACACATTCTTCAACGCTCCCAGTACCTTTGCCTGCTCCCCCACCCTGAGACTCACTTCCGCTTCCATGGTTCCATCTGCAGCTAAATCCATCCCAGATATCTAAAACACTTCACTTTCTACAGTTTTTCTCCATTCAAACTTATCCCTCAACCCTACTCAACCTAATAAACTTGCTCTTATTCATATTTACTCTCAGCTTTCTTCTTTTACGCACTTTACCAAACTGTCACCAACTTCCGCAGTTTCTCACCCGAATCAGCCACCAGCGTTGTATCATCATCGAAGAAAAACTGACTCACTTCCCAAGCCCTTTCATCCACGACAGACTGTATACTTAACCCTCTCTCCAAAACTCTTGCATTCACCTTCATAAACGCCCCATCCATAAACAAATTAAACAACCATGGAAATATCACGCACCGCTGCCGCAAACCGACATTCACTGGGAACTAATCACTTTCCTATCTTCCTACTCGTGCACATGCCTTACATCCTTGATATAAACTTTTCACTGCTTCTCAACGTATACATATATATACACACACAGACATATACATATATACACATGTACATAATTCAGACCGTATGCCTTTATTCATTCCCATCGCCACCTCGCCACATATGAAATAATAACCCCCTCCCCCTCTCAAGTGTGCGAGATAGCGCTAGGAAAAGACAACAAAGGCCCCATTCGTTCACACGGTCTCTAGCTGTCATGTGATAATGCACCGAAACCACAGCTCCCTTTCCACATCCAGGCCCCACAGAACCTTCCATGGTCTACCCCAGACGGTTCACATGCCCTGGTTCAATCCATTGACAGAACATCGACCCCGGTATACCACATCGTTCCAATTCACTCTATTCCTTGCACACCTTTCACCCTCCTGCATGTTCAGGCCCCGATCACTCAAAATCTTTTTCATTATATCTTTCCACCTCCAATATGGCCTCCCACTTCTCCTCGTTCCCTCCACCTCTGACACATATATCCTCTTGGTCAATCTTTCCTCACTCATTCTCTCCATGAGACCAAACCATTTCAAAACACCCTCTTCTGCTCTCTCATCCACAGTCTTTTTATTACCAAACATCTCTCTTACCCTATTATTACTTACTCGAGCAAACCACCTCACACCACATATTGTCCTCAAACATCTCGTTTCCAGCACATCCACCCTCCTGCGCACAACACCATCCATAGCCCATGCCTCGCAACCGTATAACATTGTTGGAACCACTATTCCTTCAAACATACCCATTTTTGCTTTCAGAGATAATGTTCTCGACTTCCACACATTCTTCAAACACTCTCTCTCTCTCTCTCTCTCTCTCTCTCTCTATATATATATATATATATATATATATATATATATATATATATATATATATATATATATATATATATATATATATATATATATATATATATATATATATTCCTATGAGTCCACGGGGAAAATGAAACACGAAAAGTTCCCAAGTGCACTTTCGTGTAATAATCACATCATCAGGGGAGACACAAGAGAGAAATATAACAGTCAGTTGATATACATCGAAGAGACGAAGCTAGGACGCCATTTGGTAAACAATCACATGTTTACCAAATGGCGTCCTAGCTTTTTTAATTTAATATATATATATATATATATATATATATATATATATATATATATATATATATATATATATATATATATATATATATATATATATTTTTTTTTTTTTTTTTCACACAATTCGCCATTTCCTGCGTTAGCGAGGTAGCATTAAGAACAGAGGCCTGGGCCTGTGAGGGAATATCCTCACCTGGCCCCCTTCTCTGTTCCATCTTTTGGAAAAATTGAAAAAAATGAAAACGAGAGGTGAGGATTTCCAGCCTCCCGCTCCCTTCCCTTTTAGTCACCTTCTACGACACGCAGGGAATACGTGGGAAGTATTGTTTCTCCTCTATCCCCAGGGATATATATATAAATAAATATATATATATATATATATATATATATATATATATATATACATATATATATATATATATATATATATATATATATATATATATATATGGGAACGGGGGGCTGGAAATCCTCCCCTCTCGTTTTTTTTTTTAATTTTTCAAAGGAAGGAACAGATAAGGGGCCCAGGTGAGGGTATTCCCTCAAAGACCCGGTCATCTGTTCTTAACGCTACCTCGCTATCGCGGGAAATGGCGAATAGTATGAAAAAAAAAAAAATATATATATATATATATATATATATATATATATATATATATATATATATATATATATATATATATATATATATATATATATATTATATATAGCAAATGGATTTGTATGTAGCATTTATGGATCTGGAGAAGGCGTATGATAGAGCTGATAGAGATGCTCTGTGGAAGGTATTAAGAATATATGGTGTGGGTGGCAAGTTGTTAGAAGCAGTGAAAAGATTTTATCGAGGATGTAAGGCATGTGTACGTGTAGGAAGAGAGGAAAGTGATTGGTTCTCAGAGAATGTAGGTTTGCGGCAGGGGTGTGTGATGTCTCCATGGTTGTTTAATTTGTTTATGGATGGGGTTGTTAGGGAACAAGGGGCAAGAATGAAGTCTGCTGTGGATGAGAGAGCTTGGGAAGTGAGTCAGTTGTTGTTCGCTGATGATACAGCGCTGGTGGCTGATTCATGTGAGAAACTGCAGAAGCTGGTGACTGAGTTTGGTAAAGTGTGTGAAAGAAGAAAGCTAAGAGTAAATGTGAATAAGAGCAAGGTTATTAGGCACAGTAGGGTTGAGGGTCAAGTCAATTGGGAGGTGAGTTTGAATGGAGGAAAACTGGAGGAAGTAAAGTGTTTTAGATATCTGGGAGTGGATCTGGCAGCGGATGGAACCATGGAAGCGGAAGTGAATCATAGGGTGGGGGAGTGGGCGAAAATCCTGGGAGCCTTGAAGAATGTGTGGAAGTCGAGAACATTATCTCCGAATGCAAAAATGGGTATGTTTGAAGGAATAGTGGTTCCAACAATGTTGAGGCGTGGGCTATGGATAACGTTGTGCGCAGGAGGGTGGATGTGCTGGAAATGAGATGTTTGAGGACAATGTGTGGTGTGATGTGGTTTGATCGAGTAAGTAATGTAAGGGTAAGAGAGATGTGTGGAAATAAAAAGAGCGTGGTTGAGAGAGCAGAAGAGGGTGTTTTGAAATGTTTTGGGCACATGGAGAGAATGAGTGAGGAAAGATTCACCAAGAGGATATATGTGTCGGAGGTGGAGGGAACGAGGAGAAGTAGGAGACCAAATTGGAGGTGGAAAAATGGAGTGAAAAAGATTTTGTGTGATCGGGGCCTGAACATGCAGGAGGGTGAAAGGCGGGCAAGGAAAAGAGTGAATTGGATCGATTTGGTATACCGGGGTTGACGTGCTGTCAGTGGATTGAATCAGGGCATGTGAAGCGTCTGGGGTAAACCATGGAAAGCTGTGTGGAGCCTGGATGTGGAAAGGGAGCAGTGGTTTCGGTGCATCATTCATGACAGCTAGAGACTGAGTGTGAACGAATGTGGCTTTTGTTGTCTTTTCCTAGCGCTACCTCGCACATATGAGGGGAGGGGGTTATTATTCTATGTGTGGTGAGGCGGCGATGGGAATGAATAAAGGCAGACAGTGTGAATTGTGTGCCTGGGTATATATGTATGTGTCTGTGTGTGCATATATATGTGTACATTGAGATGTATAGGTATGTATATTTGCGTGTGTGGATATGTGTGTATATACATGTGTATGGGGGTGGGTTGGGCCATTTTCTTTCGTCTGTTTCCTTGCGCTACCTCGCAAACGCGGGAGACAGCGACAAAGCAAACTAGAGAAAAAAAAATAATATATATATATATAATATATATATATTTATATATGTATATATATATATATATATATATATATATATATATATATATATATATATATATATATATATATATATATATATCTTTTTTTTAAACTATTCGCCATTTCCCGCGTTAACGAGGTAGCGTTAAGAACAGAGGACTGGGCCTTTTTTGGAATATCCTCACCTGGCCCCCTCTGTTCCTTCTTTTGGAAAATTAAAAAAAAAAACGAGAGGGGAGGATTTCCAGCCCCCCGCTCACTCCCCTTTTAGTCGCCTTCTACGACACGCAGGGAATACGTGGGAAGTATTCTTAATCCCCTATCTCCAGGGATAATATATATATATATATATATATATATATATATATATATATATATATATATATATATATATATACCGCAGACTCTTCACATGCTCTGGTTCAATCTATTGACGGCACGTCGATCCCTGTTCACCACATCGTTCCAATTCACTCCATTTCTTGCACGCCTTTTTTTTTTTTTTTCCAAAGAAGGAACATAGAAGGGGGCCAGATGAGGATATTCCCTCAAAGGCCCAGTCCTCTGTCCTTAACGCTACCTCGCTAACGCGGGAAATGGCGAAAAGTATGAAAGAAAAATATATGTATGTATATATATATTATATATATATATATATATATATATATATATATATATATATATATATATATATATATATATATATATATATATATATATTATCCCTGGGGATAGGGGAGAAAGAATACTTCCCACGTATTCCCTGCGTGTCGTAGAAGGCGACTAAAAGGGGAGGGAGCGGGTGGCTGGAAATCCTCCCCTCTCATTTTTTTTTTTTAATTTTCCAAAAGAAGGAACAGAGAAGGGGGCCAGGTGAGGATTTTCCCTCTAAGGCCCAGTCCTCTGTTCTTAACGCTACCTCGCAAACGCGGGAAATGGCGAATAGTATGAAAAAAAAAAATATATATATATATATATATATATATATATATATATATATATATATATATATATATATATATATATATATATATCAACGTCTCAGCGAAGCTTCTCAGTCAATTCTTTTCAGATTATTCCAAAGTGTCAGTATAGCAAATGGTTCCACGTCCACCACACTTCACTTGCCAGTCTGGCAGATTACCTGTATATGGTCGGTTTCTACCCTTGTGAGGAGAGGAGTGTGCCTTTGAGGTAGCTAACGCTTACGCTTGTGGCTGGGCCTCTGGAATTGCGTTAGTTAGAGAGTGTATGTGTGTGTGTGAATGGGACCTGTGTAGATGGTGTAGTTTACCTACAGATACGAGCTTTGAAGTGTACATAGAATGTGTGAGTAACACAGTTTACATCTAGAGATGATAGGGTTTACCGGCGAAGGATGGAGCAGAATGGTGTTGATGATAGAGGCAGTAATGGACTGAGTGTGTGGTTTAGTGATGATTTTCCGAAACGGTGGTGGAGTTTACTGAACTGGGAGACTCACGTCTCGCGAGTGGTGGGGATTATGTGTGGGGTGATATGTATCCAGATGGTAGTGGAGTTTAAACGTATGTACGTATAGCTGATTTGCTATATATATGGTTGCTTGATATCTGCAAGAACCAGGGAGTGCAGTTTTGCAGGCTCTGTTGTATGCAGGTGCTGTGTGTACTCTCTCTCTCTCTCTCTCTCTCTCTCTCTCTCTCTCTCTCTCTCTCTCTCTCTCTCTCTCTCTCTCTCTCTCTCTCTCTGCTTTTAGTGCGTCAGCTTCACCTATTCTGTCCTCACTCTTTCTTCTTTTATTTTGATATGCTAATCTCTGACAACAACCAAGCCATCGTATCAATATTCTGAATAGATTGAGTTTTGAAACTCTTCTTGGCAGTCTCCCAGCAAATCATATACTGTTCTCCTTTATACTCCATTTTTCATTCTTTTCTGAAATGACATTCTATTCAGGATTTTAGAAGCCAAATGATACTATCAATTCTCGACATTGGAAATTGATGACTGATATTAGGGAAAATATTAGGGAATTATTTTCACCGTATCTGAACATTTTTTCCTACTCTTACTAATGTGGCCATGAGTAACACAGTTATGGCAACGACAAGGGAATGGCACAGGTTCTGACACTGCCACTGACGTGAACTGAATACGGCGCCGACACGGAGCCAATACGACACCAACAGGACGACAATACGACACCAACATGGGGATGATACGACACCAACATGGAGACAATACGACACCAACATGGGGATAATACGACACCAACATGGAGACAATACGACACCAACATGGGGACAATACGACACCAACATGGAGACAATACGACACCAACATGGGGACAATACGACACCAACATGGAGACAATACGACACCAACATGGGGACAATACGACACCAACATGGAGACAATACGACACCAACATGGAGACAATACGACACCAACAGGACGACAATACGACACCAACATGGGGACAATACGACACCAACATGGAGACAATACGACACCAACATGGAGACAATACGACACCAACATGGAGACAATACGACACCAACAAGGAGACAATACGACACCAACAAGGAGACAATACGACACCAACATGGGGACGATACGACACCAACAAGGAGACAATACGACACCAACATGGGGACAATACGACACCAACATGGAGACAATACGACACCAACATGGAGACAATACGACACCAACAAGGAGACAATACGACACCAACATGGAGACAATACGACACCAATATGGAGACAATACGACACCAACATGGAGACAATACGACACCAACATGGAGACAATACGACACCAACAAGGAGTCAATGCGACACCGACACGGAAATGACACTGACACCGGACATAGTACGGTTCCGACACCGGCACTGACACTGGGAATCGTCTGTTACAAGTTAAATGTTCACAAGTATTAATTCGTCTAGTGTTGCCTTGACTGACAATCCTAATATTCAAAGCTTCAAAGACATACTGAGGTTAAATATTACTCCTACGGTTAACAGTCAGTTTATGTGTATGATTGTTTCATCTTGACCACTTACCGGCTTACTTTAGAGTCAGGGAATAGCTGAGGTATGTTAGGGTCAAATAGCGTACTCATTGGTAGACAGATACACAGTAAAAGACAGTCTCTGTCAAGCTCCCTGTCCACTGTGTTGTTTTTTTTCAGCAATTTTTACATTAGCGTTCACTTAGAATACCAGCAGCAGGTCCACTCTTGCATCACACATCTGCCCCCTCACATCAACTGTCAGCAACAAGGAACATAAGCAACACAAGAGGAAACGTTGGTAACATCTAATACACACACTTGCGCGCGTGTAGGCTTCCGTGGTGTGGTGGTTAGCATCGCTGACCATGATTCAAGCACGGGCTAACCCGGGTTCGAAATGTGGGAGCGGCAATAGACCGATAACCAACCTAGATGTTCATCCTTCTCAATGGACTGATCGATGAACTGGTACCTGGCTTAGGCTGGGTTGTATATGCTCAACATAAGAGTAAAGACATGGTGCATGTATACAAGTTTACGAGAAGGGGCAACACGAATGTAAAACTCTCTCTCTGTAACACAGTAATCGCACACACACACACACACACACACACACACACACAATATCTTCACCTGATGAATTCTCGATTTTAATGTCGATTGGTGAATCATTTCCAGCAATTGCTGGTAGTATCATGCATGTATATTGCTACGTTTCACAGTCGTCGCCTACCGTGTGGCATAGCCCAGATATCGTACCTTTAATATCAAAGTTGTATAGTCACATGAATGTTGCGTCATAAGCATCTCTTGTGGCGTATTGGTGTTTGGCTCGTTACTCACGCCCAGTTTTTCTCTAAGGTTTAACTGTGTAGGCTAAAACTGTACGGATAAACTCGAACGTGTGAATGAGAAAATTAACTGCACAGTCTTGGTTTGTTGCGTTATCTGTCTCTGACAGAACATTTTTCTGTTATCGACAGATATCACACACGCCAACATATTGGCTTGTACAGGTAACACTGCACATTTCCTCTTCCATCCACACGTTTAGCTTTAGCCGTCCAGCTTTGGCTTGTACAGATAAAGCTATGTGAAAAACTGAGCGTTTGTAGCAGCCTGAATTCGAGTTCAGCTCTGGACCGATCAAATTCCCTAAGCCCCCAGTAGTGGCCAGATAATACCCTATTACCCTCTCTAGTTTGACGGTAATGGTAGTTAAAGCACATGCCATGTATGTAAATCTGATTCCAATTCTGTCTTTATAAATGACGAAACCCACGCCAGCAATACCAGTAATATTGATACGATTTTAGTCAGTGTTCTTAATGTATGTACTATGGATTCTGGTTAAAACACCATGTAGTGGTGTCCGATATCCATTGCATGTAAAAGTGATGGACTTGGCGCAATATGTGTCATGTATATTTGGCGTTTATGACGAGGGCTGTGGTCTATTGACCAACACGTAGTCGATACCCATTGATTTCAATATATGAATATAGCCTCACCTTTACAAAGCGAGGGTTGATACAATACTGAGCAACAACCTCGATTTACCCGTAAAAATTGTATTGCAGGTGTTATTCACTGAGTCGAGTGGATTATTCACGGAAGGCTTGAAAAGGGTAGAAGTATTTCAACTGTTACGTAGCTCCTATTCTTAGTCAGTATGTGTGCGTGGATACTTTTGCGTAACTATTCCTTATAAAAACAATTTTTACATTTCTCTAAGTTACGATTTAAAGTATGATACCCCCCAAACATAATGATTCTCGAAGACAGGTGAACTGGAGTGAAGTAAGATGTTTCATTGGCGGCTCCAACACGAACGAACCAGAACTGTAATTGCGGGTTCCATGTGTTTCAACTCCTTTGAAACAGGAAGCGCAAAGGTTAATGCTTGTGGTTCAGAGAGACAAGACTAAGCTGATGTGCAGTTACGAACGTGGATGACAATGTTAAGGGAGGTTATGAGCCAGGTAGTCAACACAAAGTGTTAAGTGGTGGACACGTATTGTAAAATGTTGCATTTTATGTCACTTGTGTTAAGTATACTGTGTTGGATGGTGAGCAAAGTGAGTCAGGTGGTGGACGTAGGATTATGTGGTTGAGTGTTATGCGACAGTTAATGGATGCAATGAATCAGCTTGCATTGTCATATGAGTCAGTTAGTAGGTATACAATTAGTCAACTGGTGGACTTGTAAGCATATAAGCATAGGTTCGAATCCTGGCTGCGGCAGCCGTTTCACAGTCAACGCAGCTGTTCATTCATATAGATGACTTAATGAGATGGCCTTGAGTATGGCAGTCATTACCTATGCCATCTCAAGTAGCGTAGAAAAAATCATCTTGGTTTGCTACAGAAATGCCATTCGTAACAAATCCTGAAAAAACTTCCACTGTTTTACAAATATTTACATTGGCTTAATTCTTATTTCTTTATTCTATCACCTTTCCATCTGTTCTATTATTGCCTCTCTCACGGAGGAAGAAATTCATAATGTAGCTCATCTCGTTAGAAATATCTCAGTGAAATTTAGCACGAGGGACAGAGCAAAAGAGATTTTGGAGTGGTAGGGTTGTTATCTGAGCGTCCCTCCTGATAACAATATATCGGAGTTAACGATAGGGTCTCAGAACCAGAAGCCTAGATCTTGCAATACACTGCAATTCTCAGTAACAGTTTGTTCGAACATGTCTTTGTTGCCAAACTTGATGCGTCGTTATCTGGGATACAAAGTCTTTTAAGAAGTTTATTGCAATTTGCTTTCAATCCTAATTAGCCTCATACTGTGTTATGCTTGATTCTCAGAAACCTGACTGTAGTTTCCATTACCCAGAATCAAGTAAGAAGAAAAAACTATAATCAACACCATATCAATATATTTCTAAACAACATGGGATATCTTGAAACCAGGCTGTCCAAGTAAGATAAAGCCAGGTAGTTCATGTTGCAGATACTTTGAGATCATATCTTTTAGGCCAGCCCATTCAGTGACTGTATTATTGCAGACAACACTGAACAACTTGTCTTAGTCTGTAAAGTTCAGAGTAGAAGAAAAACACTAGAATAGTTTATCTTCTTTTCTTTACCATCTTTGGGCCTTGAGATAATGATATTCTTACGTTTAAAGCTAAAATGGACGATAAACCGTGAATGATTTTGTCATACGTTCATTGACACATCATCGTATGTGTTCCGTGTTTATTACCGCCTCTAAGAGCTCATGAGGCAAGGCCTGAGGCTTCACATCGCGAAATGAAAGTTACATCAAATATAGAAAATAATTTCGCGTTGTATTGTAAAGGTCATTTGAACCTTTAGCTACCCAGGGGGAGCCTGGCTCTCGTGGGGCCAGATAACAAACCCAACCGCCTAGGCCCAGTGCTTAGGTCCCTCACCACAGGCGTGCCGCCCTAGAACATAGGGCCCACACCTCCAAGTTGTCGGGAGGTTTAATCTCAAACAACAAACAACGTGAGCTACCAATAAATTCATTTTTGCAGCTTAAACAATTATGATTATGAACAATCACTGGTGTAAGAGTTGAGGGCACCTTCTCCTGTGATTAAAGAACAAGTTGATCGTGAAGCTAAAGTCAAGTTTGAGGATGAAAATTGAATCAGATCCCGTCGAAATATCATCACTCAAGGTATCACAATATGTTTATTGAACGATCTAACTTCCTTGGGTAAGTAATGAATGGGGTTAGCAGATTCGTGTACGTTATTCATAAATCAATTAACTTTTTGATGAGAAGAGTTATGGGGGGTGTGAGTTGTTACAAGAAAAATTATATATAAAAGAACTGATTTCTTTGTCTTTGATATGAAATTTGAACGTAGGTGTTATGCTATGCATATGAAAGCTTTGATGAAATTCAATTTGTATGAAAAGTGGATACAACTAAAATATTTCTACCAAGTCCTGTATATGTAAAGGACCCATATTGAGGATATTTGAAACTTGTAAACACACTCTTCGTATTGTTAATGCCTTAGAGTAAAGACGTGTTTTTCTTGTTTTGCCTTTTCTCAACATATTTCCCATGAAAATGTCCACACAAACAGGTTCATCAAAAAAGTAATGGCTTCTTGTTCCTTACTTTATAAGATTTTATTCTCTCTCTCTCTCTCTCTCTCTCTCTCTCTCTCTCTCTCTCTCTCTCTCTCTCTCTCTCTCTCTCTCTCTCTCTCTCTCTCTCTGCACCTCATCCAAAGACAGTGGTTCGTCTGAAATATTTTGCGGTGCTTTTTCTCGACACCACATAACTTTAACCCGGGGATAAAGTTACTCCTCTCACTTACGCTTTATTTAAGGGAAGAGGTAGAGAAACTCAGCCTCACATCTCATCCTCCTCTTTCAACAATTCATGTCTTATGCTTCCCAGGTGGCGTATGATATCTCATTTTCCTAATCGTGTCTCTTATGTCACTTCACTTATGATTTCTCTCATACATTTACTGTTATCACTCGTCTATTCTCCCTCTAAATTGTACACTTATCCTAGATCAGAAGTGTCGATAGCTTTTCACTGAATCTCCTGCAGACGTGGCCTAGATCTGAAAATCATTTATTGCTAAGACTTATTCTCTTCTTTGGATCCTAGTATCAAAAGTAACTTTACATAGGCCATTCTCTTCTCCATACTGTATCGTGTAGTTAACCAAAGCTTCAGGTTCTTATTCATATCGTCTGCATATATTATTTCCATTTTTCTCGATCCTGGCTGTTGGAGGTTAGTATGTTATATGGTAGTAGCGTTCATATGCACTATTTACGTATATATATATATATATATATATATATATATATATATATATATATATATATATATATATATATATATATATATATATATTTATATATACCTCCGTATTGTACAGTTACCTTCTGTAAAATACTATCTGCTGTTTGTGAGATCCTATGGGGGATGACCAGTGGAGACCCCGTTGCTCACCAACGTGACACGAAAGGTATTCGATTACATAGTACTCGAATAGTTGTTTCCCTTTTAAGGGGTGATCATAGCCTAGCAGTAGTGTTCCCGCCTCCTACTAAGGGGTCCCGGGTTCGATCCTGGTTGTTGGTTAGCAATATATATATATATATATATATATATATATATATATATATATATATATATATATATATATATATATATATATATCAGCCTGGTGTTCTTGTACAGAGCAAGAATCTTCAGGATGCATCCCCATCAACTGTTACGTATCATCTTTCCCTCGGCTGCTCCTTACATATCTTCATTCAGTTTCCTTTTTTGTCATGTAATCTTTCTCACTCTACAGACTTCACCTGCTGCACCAGTGACTGAGAGTAATGCTCCTTTGCAACTACGCTTATTTTCCCTGTGGTTTCATAAAACATATGCATTCGTTGTCTCATGATATTTTTCGACCCCTCTTCTTCGTAACACTTGACCTATTCCAAGGAATACCTCTAATCAACTAGCTTATTAAGTTAGAATTCTACTAGCTCTACAAAATTAAGTAAAAATCATATGATAGTTTATTTATGCATGTAATGTAATCTAGCCTTTTCCTCAGAGAATGTATGATGTTCTGGCATTTGACATTAGCCTATGCAAGACAAATAGTATGACCAGAACTTTGGTATGGTTATTATGGCCTCTTGGGTATGTTGAGCAGATCTACATACACTAGTAATAGTATTACAAAACATTTCAGTAATCTTTTAGCTGAAACTTTTTGAAGAGAGACAAAAGGTTTTCTTCTTTACTGTATTGTGTTATTGTATTTCGTAATGCATGTGTTCTACAATGATTCATTGCTTTGTGTCTGGGCAAATTATAGAAAAAAAAAAGAGATTGATTACCTGATTTTTCTTCGATAGTTTTTCATAGCAACGGGATCTAAGATCGCTATGGTGAGAAACAATCAGATTTTGAAACAATTCCAGGATATCATGGTTGAGAACACATTGCAAGACTTTCAGCTCCAGATAATGCCAGATCAAGTATCCTAAATGAGACTTGTACCAACAAACTGTTATGGGCAGTGTAGTGTATTGTAAGATCTAAGTTGGAGGTTCTGCTAATATAGATATACTGTTATTTGGGGAAATCTCAGATAACGACCCAGGAGTTGGAAGTCGCTGCTGCATTGCTCCTAACTTCACCTTGTTATCTATAACGAGAAGTGAAGCGTGATGAAAACCTATCGTCCCTCAGAAAGATAAGAGTGCTAAGAATAAAAGAAAATTGAAGAAGAATAATCTGCTTTTAACAGCATGAGAATATCTATCACTAATGGTCAAAACCTTTGTGATTTGCTGTGGTTAGTGTGGTTGTGGTTGTGCAGTGCCCCAGGTGCTGGCTGAGTATGTGGTCCACTAGTGGTACATTATGTCCACCAGCTGACTCTTCAGGCTCACCAGCTGACTCGTATGTCCATTAGCTGACTCTTCAGGCTCAAAAACTGACTCGTATGTCCACCAGCTGACTCGTTTGTCCACCAGCTGACTCTCTTGTCCACCAGCTGACTCTTTTGTCCACCAGCTGACGCATTTTTCTATCCTCTGACTCGTTTGTTCATCAGCTGACTCAATATATCCATTATGTCCTCTAACTGTAACCTAACATCCAACCACATGACTTACTCTGCCCACCAACTGAATCACTTTACTCTAACCCAGCACACTATACCCAGCTTCCGTGATATCAGGAGATTAATCTTACACTATATCCACTTTTAACACATTATGTTAATTAAGTGGTTCATATTCTTCATTACTATTGTCAGCCACGTCTGTTATTATTCACTAGCCTAGTATTGCTATCCTTAAAACCCAGAGGTCATGATCATTGTTAACCCTGTAGTATAAGAGAAGTACATGATACAAAAGAAGCGTTAGATATTGCACAAAATATATGCATTTACAACACATTAATCCAAAAGCTTTTACAGGTTATCAGAGTACAGTAAACACCTGAAACATGCGAAAGCTCGCCTCTGCTTCATTCTTTTTCGAACTACAATTATAATCAAGTTCACTCGACAACAAAAATCATTTACATCAAGGCCTGAAATTTCAATAGCAACCTAGAAAAACAGGCATATGCTTACAACGAAAAGAAGTGGGTGTGTATCCATATACACACCCTGAACAAGAAAGAAACTCCGAAGCACCCAAAAGACTCGAACCTTCAGATCTTATTTAGATAATTCACACGACTCCGTGCACAGCCCTGGATTCATTTATATACATGAAGTGCTTACTTCAGGTTAGGTGTTATTACTGAAGCGCGTTGTATCACCGCCCACATATGTAATGATGAGGCTATGCTGATGATTTCAGTGGATTTCACCCACTGGCAGATGAACGGGCCAGAACTCTAAGTATAAACACCAAATATTCATGATAAACATTGCGGCAAGTCCGTTGTTGCTCCATTTAATGGCTCTTGACCACCAACTCACAATCATACACGCCAGATATCTATACTACATAAATCAAACATATGCAGTAAGTAGACCACTATAACATCGGTAAACCTCTTGCGGGACGACATTCAATCGGATGATCACAAATGTTTTAATTAGTTTTGCTCTTACATGGAGGAAGTCCAACTAAGACAGAAGATTGTACTACTGGTTATTTTGGGGATCCTGAAACAGCTGATTGGTTTGGGATCAAATTATACGCATGTTAAAAGTCATGAAAGCTGCTAATATGAGAAGATTCAGTCAATTGCTACAGTCTGTACGAGTAAACATGAAGAAATGATCACCCATTCAAGTAAACTTTACCATTAACACGGTTGAAATCTGCCTTCCTGCACGTGTACAGTTTTATTCATACAAGTAAACTCTCCTACACGGTTAGATTATCCTCTAAAGCCATGCACAGGTTACCATCTGCATCGGTAAACTCTACTACCCTTAATGGTAAACTATTAACCACAGCTGTAATACACCTCGCCTCTGCTTCGTAATAGCAGGTAAACTTGTACCATCCGTACAAGTATTAACATCTTATCCTCACACAGACGCTCCACCACCTGGACAAGTGAACTCGGCCACTCACATATACATACGAAGACATCTTTCTCAAAAGGCAAACTCCTCCAGCCACATAGGTAAATATAAGCCACAAAGATGACCTCTAAGACTGAGCGATGACGAGGGACCCAGAGAGTTTAGAAGTAGTCCCAGAGGCATGAAAAATTAAGAAGTCTTTCTGTCGCTCTCAAATGATCCGCAAACAACCAGTCTAAAAATGACACTCGCTTACACTTCTTACGCTGTCTCTTGTACATTCATTTGTGGTTCGTTTTGGTGTTAGTATTCACCATGGATGTGAAAAGAGAGATCCTGTTATCATTTCTTATTTCCCTTGACTGATCTTGACTTCTTTCCATGCATGATATTGCTTGAAATGAGATGGTATTCTGTAGTCGTGTCTTGTGTGTGGATTCAGCGTCAAAACCTGTTCACAGGGCTTACGACGTTCTTTTTAGAAAGGAAGGTTCCCATAATGTGAAACCACTACATGCTGTAGTATATATGAATATATCTGAATCTATCTATCTATCTATTTATCTATCTACCTCTCTATTTATCTATCTATCTATCTATCTATCTATATATATATATATATATATATATATATATATATATATATATATATATATATATATATATATTTATATTCATTTTTTTTTATTATACTTTGTCGCTGTCTCCCGCGTTTGCGAGGTAGCGCAAGGAAACAGACGAAAGAAATGGCCCAACCCCCCCCCCCCCAATACACATGTATATACATACGTCCACACACGCAAATATACATACCTACACAGCTTTCCATGGTTTACCCCAGACGCTTCACATGCCTTGATTCAATCCACTGACAGCACGTCAACCCCGGTATACCACATCGCTCCAATTCACTCTATTCCTTGCCCTCCTTTCACCCTCCTGCATGTTCAGGCCCCGATCACACAAAATCTCTTTCACTCCATCTTTCCACCTCCAATTTGGTCTCCCTCTTCTCCTCGTTCCCTCCACCTCCGACACATATATCCTCTTGGTCATATCTTTCCTCACTCATTCTCTCCATGTGCCCAAACCACTTCAAAACACCCACTTCTGCTCTCTCAACCACGCTCTTTTTATTTCCACACATCTCTCTTACCCTTACGTTACTCACTCGATCAAACCACCTCACACCACACATTGTCCTCAAACATCTCATTTCCAGCACATCCATCCTCCTGCGCACAACTCTATCCATAGCCCACGCCTCGCAACCATACAACATTGTTGGAACCACTATTCCTTCAAACATACCCATTTTTGCTTTCCGAGATAATGTTCTCGACTTCCACACATTCTCCAAGGCCCCCAGAATTTTCGCCCCCTCCCCCACCCTAGGACCCACTTCCGCTTCCATGGTTCCATCCGCTGCCAGATCCACTCCCAGATATCTAAAACACTTCACTTCCTCCAGTTTTTCTCCATTCAAACTCACCTCCCAATTGACTTGACCCTCAACCCTACTGTACCTAATAACCTTGCTCTTATTCACATTTACTCTTAACTTTCTTCTTCCACACACTCTACCGAACTCAGTCACCAGCTTCTGCAGTTTCTCACATGAATCAGCCACCTGCGCTGTATCATCAGCGAACAACAACTGACTCACTTCCCAAGCTCTCTTATCCCCAGCAAACTTCATACTTGCCCCTCTTTCCAAAACTCTTGCATTTACCTCCCTAACAACCCCATCGATAAACAAATTAAACAACCATGGAGACATCACACACCCCTGCCGCAAACCTACATTCACTGAGAACCAATCACTTTCCTCTCTTCCTACACGTACACATGCCTTACATCCTCGAGAAAAACTTTTCACTGCTTCTAACAACTTTCCTCTCACACCATATATTCTTAATATATATATATATATATATATATATATATATATATATATATATATATATATATATATATATATATATATATATATATATATATATATATATATATATATATATATATATATATATATATATATATATATATATATATATATATATATATATATAACCACAAGGAAAATGAAATACGACAGGTTCACAAGTACACTTTCGTGTAATGATCATATGGTCAGGGAGATACAAGAGGAGATACAAGAAGTAGAACAGTCAGTTGATGTACAAGGAAGAGACGTAGCTAAGACGCCATTGGTAAACAAGCGTTGCCGGATGGTTGTGTTCGGGTCTGACATCATGCCTGTCATAAAATATTTTACTATGTGGACAAGAAAGGCAATTGTTTACAAATTTTGCTTACGACAAACCTATTCAGTCTGTATAGGCCTTGACTAATATTAATGTTGCAATTCTTTGTGCATTTGATTACAGAAGATCCAATGATATGTCTCTTGGTAAATGAATTAGAGTTGATAACTGAACTAGCGTTACTTCATTCAGTACAATGGTCATAATACTTAATACGATAAAACAAAGCATTTGATTCTTCTGTTTTTATATTACATTTATGTCACTTAAATCTAACAAACATGAATTAAAAAAAAACTACATCATGGATAATCTTCAAAACAATAAAAAAGAATCCATCAAAGCAATTTAATTAAGGAGATTGATAAAGCCCTGGACAACTGGTACCAAGTTATTGATGAAACCATAAAAAGATAAAGTCCTGACCACTGAGCCACGTTCCAAAATAAACCTTGCTCTGGATATCATTATATTTCAGGTTTGTACCGTAAGAAATCTGCAGCTCAGAACGGGCGCAATCATGAATTTTATTCGAGATACAGACGGCTTCAAAAGCATTAGAGGGAACGAGTAAAAGAGGCAGCCAAACATTGCATGGAAGAAGAGAGTGAAAGTCTGTGAGACACGAAAGAGGCTAAACCGTGGCGTAAGTGAAGAGAACGGGGAGGAACAGGGAACCAAAGAAGAGGCGGAAGGATGGAGTAAAGGATACTTTGAAGGTGTGGGACCTGAAAGAGGATAAGGATGTGAGGTGAGTATATATATATACATATATATATATATATATATATATATATATATATATATATATATATATATATATATATATATACTCCCCTCCTTGTATTTTTAACTTTCTGAAATGGGAAACAGAATAAGGAGTCACGCGAGGAGTGCGCATCCTCCCCGAAGGCGCAGACTGGGGTGTCTAAATATGTGTGGATGTAACCAAGATGTGAAAAAAGGAGAGATAGGTAGTATGTTTGATGAAAGGAACCTGGATGTTTTGGCTCTGAGTGAAACGAAGCTCAAGGGTAAAGGGGAAGAGCGGTTTGGGTATGTCTTGGGAGTAAAGTCAGTGGTTAGTGAGAGGACAAGAGCAAGGGAAGGAGTAGCAGTACTCCTGAAACAGGAGTTGTGGGAGTATGTGATAGAATGTAAGAAAGTAAATTTTCGATTGATATGGGTAAAACTGAAAGTTGATCGAGAGAGATGGGTGATTATTGGTGCATATGCACCTGGGCATGAGAAGAAAGATCATGGGAGGCAAGTGTTTTGGGAGCAGCTGAATGAGTGTGTTAGTGGTTTTGCTGCACGAGACCGGGTTATAGTGATGGATGATTTGAATGCAAAGATGAGTAATGTGGCAGTTGAGGGAATAATTGGTATACATGGGGTGTTATGTTGAGGGAATAATTGTTATGCATGGGGTGTTCAGTGTTGTAAATGGAAATGGTGAAGAGCTTGTAGATTTATGTGCTGAGAAAGGACTGGTGATTGGGAATACCTGGTTTAAAAAGCGAGATATACATAAGTATACGTATGTAAGTAGGAGAGATGGACAGAGAGCGTTATTGGATTACGTGTTAATTGACAGGCGCGCGAAAGAGAGACTTTCGGATGTTAATGTGCTGAGAGGTGCAACTAGAGGGATGTCTGATCATTATCTTGTGGAGGCTAAGGTGAAGATTTGTATAGGTTTTCAGAAAAGAAGAGTGAATGTTGGGGTGAAGAGGGTAGTGAGAGTAAGTGAGCTTGGGAAGGAGACTTGTGTGAGGAAGTACCAGGAGAGACTGAGTACAGAATGGAAAAAGGTGAGAACAATGGAAGTAAGGGGAGTGGGGGAGGAATGGGATGTATTTAGGGAATCAGTGATGGATTGCGTAAAAGATGCTTGTGGCATGGGAAGAGTGGGAGGTGGGTTGATTAGAAAGGGTAGTGAGTGGTGGGATGAAGAAGTAAGATTATTAGTGAGAGAGAAGAGAGAGGCATTTGGACGATTTTTGCAGGGAAAAAATGCAATTGAGTGGGAGGTGTATAAAAGAAAGAGACAGGATGTCAAGAGAAAGGTGCAAGAGGTGAAAAAAAGGGCAAATGAGAGTTGGGGTGAGAGAGTATCATTAAGTTTTAGGGAGAATAAAAAGATGTTCTGGAAGGAGGTAAATAAAGTGCGTAAGACAAGGGAGCAAATGGGAACTTCTGTGAAGGGCGCAAATGGGGAGGTGATAACAAGTAGTGGTGATGTGAGAAGGAGATGGAGTGAGTATTTTGAAGGTTTGTTGAATGTGTTTGATGACAGAGTGGCAGATATAGGGTGTTTCGGTCGAGGTGGTGTGCAAAGTGAGAGGGTTAGGGAAAATGATTTGTTAAATAGAGAAGAGGTAGTAAAAGCTTTGCGGAAGATGAAAGCCGGCAAGGCAGCAGGTTTGGATCGTATTGCAGTGGAATTTATTAAAAAAGGGGGTGACTGTATCTTTGACTGGTTGGTAAGGTTATTTAATGTATGTATGACTCATGGTGAGGTGCCTGAGGATTGGCGGAATGCGTGCATAGTGCCATTGTACAAAGGCAAAGGGGATAAGAGTGAGTGCTCAAATTACAGAGGTATAAGTTTGTTGAGTATTCCTGGTAAATTATATGGGAGGGTATTGATTGAGAGGGTGAAGGCATGTACAGAGCATCAGATTGGGGAAGAGTAGTGTGGTTTCAGAAGTGGTAGAGGATGTGTGGATCAGGTGTTTGCTTTGAAGAATGTATGTGAGAAATACTTAGAAAAGCAAATGGATTTGTATATATATATATATATATATATATATATATATATATATATATATATATATATATATATATATATATATATATATATATATATATATATATATATATATATATATATATATATAATTATATATATATAATTATATATATATATATATATATATATATATATATATATATATATATATATATATATATATATATATATATATATATATATATATATTTCTTTTTTCTTTTTTTTTTTTTTTGCCTTGTCGCTGTCTCCCGCGTTTGCGAGGTAGTGCAAGGAAACAGACGAAAGAAATGGCCCAACCCACCCCCATACACATGTATATACATACGTCCACACACGCAAATATACATACCTACACAGCTTTCCATGGTTTACCCCAGACTCTTCACATGCCCTGATTTATATCCACTGACAGCACGTCAGCCCCAGTATACCACATTGATCCAATTCACTCTATTCCTTGCCCTCCTTTCACTCTCCTGCATGTTCAGGCCCCGATCACACAAAATCTTTTTCACTCCATCTTTCCACCTCCAATTTGGTCTCCCACTTCTCGTTCCCTCCACCTCCGACACATATATCCTCTTGGTCAATCTTTCCTCACTCATTCTCTCCATGTGCCCAAACCATTTCAAACACCCTCTTCTGCTCTCTCAACCACGCCCTTTTTATTTCCACACACCTCTCTTACCCTTACGTTACTTACTCGATCAAACCACCTCACACCACACATTGTCCTCAAACATCTCATTTCCAGCACATCCATCCTCCTGCGCACAACTCTATCCATAGCCCACGCCTCGCAATCATACAACATTGTTGGAACCACTATTCCTTCAAACATACCCATTTTGGCTTTCCGAGATAATGTTCTCGACTTCCACACATTCTTCAAGGCTCCCAGGATTTTCGCCCCCTCCCCCACCCTATGATCCACTTCCGCTTCCATGGTTCCATCCGCTGCCAGATCCACTCCCAGATAGCTAAAACACTTTACTTCCTCCAGTTTTTCTCCATTCAAACTTACCTCCCAATTGACTTGACCCTCCACCCTACTGTACCTAATTACCTTGCTCTTATTCACATTTACTCTTAACTTTCTTCTTTCACACACTTAGAAAAGCAAATGGATTTGTATGTATCATTTATGGATCTGGAGAAGGCATATGATAGAGTTGATAGAGATACTCTGTGGAAGGTATTAAGAATATATGGTGTGGGAGGCAAGTTGTTAGAAGCAGTGAAAAGTTTTTATCGAGGATGTAAGGCATATGTACGTGTAGGAAGAGAGTAAAGTGATTGGTTCTCAGTGAATGTAGGTTTGCGGCAGGGGTATGTGATGTCTCCATGGTTGTTTAATTGGTTTATGGATTGGGTTGTTAGGGAGGTGAATGGAAGAGTTTTGGAAAGAAGGGCAAGTATGAAGTCTGTTGGGGATGAGAGAGCTTGGGAAGTGAGTCAGCTGTTGTTCGCTGATGATACAGCGCTGGTGGCTGATTCTTGTGAGAAACTGCAGAAACTGGTTACTGAGTTTGGAAAAGTGTGTGATATATATATATATATATATATATATATATATATATATATATATATATATAAATATATATATATATATATATATATATATATATATATATATATATATATTTTTTTTTTTTTTTCTTTTAAACTATCCGCCATTTCCCGCATTAGCGAGGTAGCGTTAAGAACAGAGGACTGGGCCTTTGTGGAATATCCTCACCTGGCCCCCCTCTGTTCCTTCTTTTGGAAAATTAAAAAAAAGAAAAAAAAAAAAGAAAAAAAAAACGAGAGGGGAGGATTTCCAGCCTCCTGCTCCCTCCCCTTTTAGTCGCCTTCTACGACACGCAGGGAATACGTGGGAAGTATTCTTCATCCCCTATCCCCAGGGATATATATATACATATATATATATATATATATATATATATATATATATATATATATATATATATATATATATATATATATATATATATATATATATATATATATATATATATATATATATATATATTTATATACATATATATATATATATATATATATATATATATATATATATATATATATATATATATATATATATATATATATATATATATATACATACATATATATATATATATATATATATATATATATATATATATATATATATATATATATATATATTTAATAAATTACACTGCAATACCATCCAAACCTGCTGCCTTGCCGGCTTTCATCTTCCGTAAAGCTTTTACTACCTCTTCTCTGTTTACCGAATCATTCTCCCTAACCCTCTCACTTTGCACACCACCTCGACCAAAACACCCTATATCTGCCACTGTATCATCAAACACATTCAACAAACCTTCAAAATACTCACTCCATTTCCTTCTCACATCACAACTACTTGTTATCACCTCCCCATTAGCCCCATTCACTGATGTTCCCATGTGTTCCCTTGTCTTACGCACTTTAATTACCTCCTTCCAAAACATCTTTTTATTCTCCCTAAAATTTAATGATACTCTCTCACCCCAACTCCCATTTACCCTCTTTTTCGCCTCTTCCACCTTTCTCTTGACCTCCTGCCTCTTTGTTTTATACATCTTCCACTCATTTGCATTATTTTCCTGCAAGAATCGTCCAAAAGCCTCTCTCTTCTCTTTCACTAATACTCATACTTCTTCATTCCACCACTCACTACCCTTTCTGATATGCCCATCTCCCACTCTTGTCATACCAAAAGCATCTTTTGCGCAAGCCATCACTGCTTCCCTAAATACATCCCATTCCTCCCTTACTCCCCTTACGTCCTTTGTTCTCACCTTTTTCCATTCTGTACTCAGTCTCTCCTAGTACTTCCTCACACAAATCTCCTTCCTAAGATCACTTACTCTCACCACTCTCTTCACCCCAACATTCTCTCTTCTTTTTAGGTAACCTCTACAAATCTTCACCTTCGCCTCACCAAGAATGATCAGACATCCCTTAAGTTGCACCTCTGAGCATATTAACATCCAAAGGTCTCTCTTTCGCGCGCCTATCAATTAACACCTAATCCAATAACGCTCTCTGGCCATCTTTCCGACTTACATAAGTATACTTATGTATATCTCTCTTTTTAAACCAGGTATTCCCAATCACCAGTTCTTTTTCAGCACATGATTCTACAAGCTCTTCACCATTTCCATTTACAACACTGAACACCCCATGTACACCAGTTATTCTCTCAACTACTACATTACTCACCTTTCCATTCAAATCACCCATCACTATAACCCTGTCTCGTGCATCAAAAGTACTAACACACTCACTCAGCTGCTTCCAAAACACTTGCCTCTCATAATTTTTCTTCTCATGCCCAGGTGCATATGCACTAATAATCTCCCATCTCTCTCCATCAACTTTCAGTTTTACCAATCATCATCCAGAGTTTACTTTCTTACACTCTATCACATTCTCCCATCACTCCTGTTTCAGGAGTAGTGCCACTCCTTCCCTTGGTCTTGTCCTTTCACTAACCCCTGACTTTACTCCCAAGACATTCCTAAACCACTCTTCCCCTTTACCCTTGAGCTTCGTTTTACTCAGAGCGAGAACATCCAGGTTCTTTTCCTCAAAAATACTACCTCTATCTCCTTTTTTCTTATCTTGGTTACATCCAAACACATTTAGACACCCCAATCTGAGCCTTCGAGGAGGATGAGCACTCCCTGCGTGACCTCTTCTTCTGTTTCCCCGTTTAGAATGTTAAAATATCAAGCAAGGGTGTGACTGTATTGTTGACTGGTTGGTAAGGTTATTTAATGTATGTATGACTCATGGTGACGGGCCTGAGGACTGGCGGAATGCTTGCATAGTGCCACTGTAAAAAGGCAAAGGGGATAAGAGTGAGTGCTCAAGTTACAGAGGTATAAGTTTGTTGAGTATTCCTGGGAAATTATATGGGAGGGTATTGATTGAGAGGGCGAAGGCATGTACAGAGCATCAGATTGGGGAAGAGCAGTGTGGTTTCAGAAGTGCTAGAGGATGTTTGGATCAGTTGTGCTTTGAAAAATGTATGTGAGAAATACTTAGAAAAGCAAATAGATTTGTACGTAGCATTCATGGATATATGAAAGAGTTGATAGAGATGTAAGAATGTGTACGTGTAGGACGAGAGGAAAGTGATTGGTTCTCAGTGAATGATGGTTTGCGGCAGAGGTGCATGATTTCTCCATTGTTGTTTTATTTGTTAATGGATGGGGTTGTTAGGGAGGTGAATGCAAAAGTTTTGGAAAGAGAGGAAAGTATGCAGTCTGTTGTGGATGAGAGAGCTTGCGAAGTGAGTCACTTGTTGTTCGCTGAGAAACTGTAGAAGCTGGTGACTGAGTTTGGCAAAGTGTGTGAAAGAAGAAAGCTGAGAGCAAATGTGAATAAGAGTAAGGTTATTAGTTACAGTAGGGTTGAGGGACAAGTCAATTGGGAAGTAAGTTTAAATGGAGAGCACCTGGAGGAAATGAAGTGTTTTAGATATCTGGGAGTGGATTTGGCAGCGGATCATGGAAGCGGAAGTGAATCATAGGGTGGGGGAGAGGGCGAAAGTTCTGGGAGCACTGAAAAATGTGTGAAAGTCGAGAACGTTATCTTGGAAAGCAAAAATTGGTATGTTTGCAGGAATAGTGGTTCCAACAATGTCATATATATATATATATATATATATATATATATATATATATATATATATATATATATATATAAGAAGGAACAGAGAAGGGGGCCAGGGAGGATTTTCCCTCTAAGGCCCAGTCCTCTGTTCTTAACGCTACCTCGCAAATGCGGGAAATGGCGAATCGTATGAAGAATATATATATATATATATATATATATATATATATATATATATATATATATATATATATATATACACCACCAGCAGTAAACGATGAGTGACCTCACTTGCTCACATCCGCTCTGTAACAGTCATGTATAAAGCACATATACTATATCCCTCTAACTATACCCAAACTTGACAGACCTTCCCTTGGTTTTCCTAGACCGTTTCATATGACCTGGTTCAATCCATTGTCAACACGTCGTACCCTTGCATATCACATCGCTCCAATTTGCGCTGTGTTATGCACATTTCACACCCTCCTGTTCGTTCAGATCCCGCACCTTCAAAGCATCTTTAACGCCATCCTTTTGCCTCCTCTTTGGTTGCCTGTTCCTGCTCGTTCCCTCCACTTCCGTCATGGTATAGCTTCCTACGTGTTTCTCAGATTTTTCCAATTGTTTTGCCATGCAATGTTTGCTGCCTCTTTCCTTCCAGTGCGTTTGATATTATAGCAATCCAAGTATTACTGGCTGGATATGAAGCATGGGTCATGTATAGAACAGTGAGGAGGAGGGTGGGCGTGTAGGAAATGAAATGTTTGAGGACAATATGTGGCGTGAGGCGGTGTGGTCGAGTAAATGGGAAAACTACATTGGATGTATTGCGAAATGAGTTCCTACTCGCTTTTCCTGGAGAATGTTTGCTCCTAGCGTTACCAGAGCAATAGCTTTCGTACCTTACCCATATCACCGCCAGGTTTGCCAAATCACCGATACGCCTCCCCATCTATTATTTCTCACTGTCAATATTGCTATACCAACTGCTCTTCCTCTTTGCTACGTGTGACGTAAGCGCTGCTAGAAGAGTAACTTGCGTCTCACGTTTGCCTTTAATAGTTGCACACACGCACACATAGCCAGTGTAGACTCCAGGGTTGCCAACCTACCGGCCAAACTATCATATCCTTATCCCCGCCAATATATTGTATGTCCATTGGTTCGAACTATCCCAACTTTAGTACTAACTGGCATTCCTGAACTTGGATCCACTTGCTTAATTGCCTGTTAACCTGGACTACCAGGCTATTACAGGTCCATAATTGCCGCAGCAGTGGACCATCTACCCCATCCTTATCAGATAAGATGATACCAATACCCCGCGAAGGCTTGAGAAAGCATTTCGAGATATTGTCATGTAATATTTCAAGCAGTATATTTCACCCTGAGAATACGCACACATTTGGCCACCACCATTCGACAGCCAGGCTACTGGAAGAACTGACTGGATGATTCAGTAATGGTGTGCCTTCCAAATGGAATACGTCGAATTAGATTTTCTAGGTCGTTTGGTACTGACCACCAAGGTGGAATAATACATGAGGATAAGACTCCGTACTGCTGTATTGCCGAAAATATGGCAAAATAACAAGTGTACCTATGACATTATTGCCTAGGATACATGTACATTTGTGGTGGAGCAACTATACGTTTGTGTGGTATGAAAACCCACAGGGAACTAAGTAGTCTTCTTAGTCAATGATGCATTGATACATTAATGGTGTAACTTTATATATGTACATCAGTGATGGCTTCCATTAGTGCCTGAGTACAAAACTGCTGCTTTACAACGATCATACAACAGCTGAGTACATCATGGCTAAGATCACTCTCAATACTACTAGAGTGTGGCTGGTACAATAATCCTGTACTACAGTGATGTAATAACACAGTAGAGATGTAGTAAGATGCTGAAATATTGCTATCACACAGTACCTTCTAGAAAGTAGTGCGACAGTACAATAGTGTTGTAGTTACAATAATGGTTCAATTACACAATAATGTTGTGATATTGTAGTACAACAGCCCTGTAATACACCACTGGTATTTCTGTGACACATTAATATTCTAGGACAAAAATGTCGTAGCTCAAAAATTTTGTACTGGAATCAGTGGTGTGCTGTAGTATAACTGTGCTTTTGTACGACAGTAATGAAGTACATTATTGCTCTGGTATGCACAGTACTGTGGGACGTGCTTGTAGTACAATACTTCTCAGAAACATAGCACTTCGTGACAATAGTGTGCTGCAGTACAATAGTCCTCTGATATGACTCTACGATAGAAATATAGTGTCTTGTATTACGATATCATTCTTGTAAGATAGCATGGTAGGATCGTAGTACAATTGTGCTGTAATATGATGGTATTGTCGGCCAATAGTGTGTAGCATCACAACAGTGCTGTAGTATAATAATAGTACTCTAGTATGATAATACTATAGAAAAAGAGTGTGTTATAATATTGCTAGTATGAATGTACTGTAAAACACTAGCAACGTATTACACTAGTGCTCTGATAGTACTGTGGGACAATAGTGATTATGACAGTACTTTAGGACAATAATGTGCTATATGACAATAGTGTTTTAGTATGTAAGTCCTGTGGAAACAGAATGTGAAGAACTACAATATTGCACTAGTATGATAGTGCTGTAGATACGTAGTGTGCTATATCACAATAGTACTAAAGTATGATTGTACTGTAGAACAATGGTGTACTGCAGTACAATAGTACTCTCGAGTAATAGTACTATAGGTCAAAACTGCGCTGTATCACACTAGTACTCAAGTATGATATTAGTGCAGGAAAAGAACATCATGCTGTTGTGCAATAGTGGTCTAGTATGACAGTTCTGTGGGACACTATGGTACTGTGGTGGAATAGTACTTTAAGATATTCCTATTGTAGATCATTACCCTAGTATGTCAATACTGTTGGGCAACCGTATGCTGTAGTACGGTGATGCTCTTGTATGGTAGCGCTACAGTACAATAGCGAGACAATACAGTAGTGCTTTAGTGTACGAGTCTTCTAGGCAAATCGTGCGTTGCATTACAATAATGATCTGGGAGGATAGTTCTGTAGTGCAATGGTACTGGGTCGGAAAAGGACTGTCGGGAAATAGTGTTTTAGTGCCACAGTTTCTATGGCATTGACCCATGATACGTCATTGCTTTAATGCAACAGTTCTGTAGTACAATGCAACTATGGTACAGTCACGTACTACAACTTTACTGTAAGGTAGGAATATCATTGCACACGTATTGTACCGTAATGTTGTACCGAAATGTACTGCAATGCTATTGTGTTACAACAAACAGGAGGGCAAACAAGGAGAGTGAGGCAAGTGTACGGATGTATGTATGGTTGTATTTAGCAAAAGAGGTCTGGGCTCTAGAAGTAAGTTAAGGCAGGAGAAGGTATATGTAACCATCACTGGCAAACTTTTAAAAAAAGAGTAGATAGAAATTTTTTAGTGGATGACAGGCATCGCCCAACTCTGCATGCAGAAGCATAGAATAACAGATGGAAAACAACATATATATATATATATATATATATATATATATATATATATATATATATATATATATATATATATATACGCACGCATATATACGAGAATAAATATAACACACAAAAACAAAAATAGAAATGCATGTATTTATAAACATATGCACGGCATGCACGCACAAATACACCCACACCCGTACAAACAAGTAAACAAACAAACACGCACACACACACACACACACACACACACACACACACACACACACACACACACACACACACACACACACACAAACACACAAACATTACCCATGGGCAAACACACCTGCACACACGACACACTTGCTCATACACATTAAGACAAGATTATACACACATAGACAAAAGATAATACTTTTAGAAATTTTGCTTGAAGCTTTCCTAACTCAACAAACCTAATAACTCTCTCTAACTCTCCAAATCCCTTGCACGAGGGCATGCCATCCTCTCAGTAAGAAAAGAAAAGGAGAGATTCCTTGCCTAACACAGTTCGACGTGTACCATGAAGGATGGCTGAAGTTCTCCAACACAGATGAATGATGGTTCACGCTCTCACCTCTTCCATTCGTAATAATCTGGTGATAATTAGTGCCCACCTCATCTATAACCCAGCCCGTCACAACCACTCACCTAACACTCTGGATCTGTTTCCACATGTGATCTTTAACGCCTCAGCTACACAATCTATCCCTCCATTGGATTCTCTAACCACACTATTGTAAATGTCTTTTAAGTGACCTCCCAGCTCCTCTATGTACCACTTCTGAACGTGTATATGGGCTTTTGAACAGCCCCGACGGAACTAGATTGCGGAAATTCCTTCCTGACATTACTAGGTCAGTGACAAAGATGAATCTAATGGAAAGGTGACAGAAAGAAGAACTTAAGTGAAGTTTGAAGAACAGGTAAACTAAGCGCAAGATATCCAGTGACTGAGTTGACGTCTATAAGATAAAGTGGGTGCTGAAGGGGAAATGGAAAGAGCATTTGGTTTTATCACTGGAGATAAAAATCCGTCACAGAATAGAATTCCTAAATTCATTATGGGTAATGGATTATCATCTTTTAGAAAGCTTGATTAACTAGGGAGAATATGGCAGTAATGACCAAGCGGAAAAGATATATTTACGGAGGAAATATCCTTCATCAGAAACGAGTATCGTTTCGAAGTGAATGTAGGGAATAATAGAACAAGAGGCAATGAGGCAGCGACACGCAAATGCTTGGGTTGAAGTAGAGATACGAGAACGTCAGGAAGACACCAGCAGAAGAAATTGATTGAACAAGTTAAGTGGTACTTTTGGAACAAAAAAGGAGACGTACCCCATAATGGCTCCTGGAAGCAAGAAGTGCCTCAAGATGGGGATGAAAGCCATCATGTTCAGGGTGGAGAGAGGACGGAGATAACTCGCATTCACCACATAAAACACAGAGACGCAGCTGAGCGGACGAGGAGGAGACCAGGTAAAGAGATAGAGGACTGGGAGACCTGGACAAGAACTTATGTCAGATCACAAGGCGGAGATATAATATTTCTGGTGGTTCTTTTTCTTAATGTAATAAGAAGAACGGAGGAAAGGTATTTTCTTTTCTCTTGCTCTCAGGGAAGGACAGGGCGAGTGAAAAGAACTTTACTAGATTAGCGGACGAGGATTATAATGATGGTCATAATGATTTAATGAAAGACCTTAAATCAATGCTTTTGAAATCTTTGGTTGTGGTTACCCACCGGGAAAAAAAATAGAGGGCAAGAGAAGAGAACAAATAAATTCATATAAAATAGGACTTTTATATCAAACATTCATTGTCGTATAGATCACGATATCCTGCAAAATCTTGGAAGAATTTAAGGCTGGTCAGTTATATCCAGAGAGATAAATGAAAAGCACTGTATTCTGAGAGAAATTTGAAAAGAAGTTTTCTCATTTCTAATTACTTGAGAAGGCACAGTATAGGGTCTAGACTAGAGAATTGTAAAGGGACACAGTTATCTTTATGCAAAGTAGAATAAAAGTCGTACCAAAGTATATCGGTTTCGTAGACCTTCAGACAGGCATTTACATACGTGCCAAGATTACTTATGTACCATGACCCAAAGAGAAGACATATGCAGGCATTCTGAAACCCATGTGATAAAATCATAAGAATAATATGTCGAAAGAGGCTTCGGAGGGCGAGTTCTTTGACTCGGCAGCCAAACTTTCGATGTAATCATCGATACTATGTTCATACAGGAGTGACTTCAGCCACGAATCTTGGCTTCTCTCGCATGTTTCTGTCCTCACTTAATGCCCCTTTCTCACTTTTCCCGGGATTCGAATAACTATCCCTCCCACTTTCTTTACTGGGCGTTCCCGTATCTTTGTCCGATATATGTCTACTATATTCCCAGACCGTACTTCCGATCTGGTAGTTCTATGTCTTCCATGCTGAGAGGCTCCAAATTTAAGACGTTATTTCTATGCCTCCTGTGCGCTGCCAGCTATGTAACACCACGTAATGCTCTTTCTTCTCTTTAGGCTATGGAGTCCAATCTCTTTTACTCTCTCGTGACGGTCAAGTGCTCGAGACAGGATTCTTTGCCTGCGTAGAGAGAGAGAGAGAGAGAGAGAGAGAGAGAGAGAGAGAGAGAGAGAGAGAGAGAGAGAGAGAGAGAGAGAGAGAGAGAGAGAGAGAGGGATAGAGAGAGAGGACGTAGATACTGATGCAGTGGTAGGTGTCAGCGTAAAGCAGCCAGGGTAAATATATTGCAGAGGTTTGGCAGCTAAATATATTGTGGTGCTGTCCACCGGGGTAATGCACCATGGGGGAATTTACCAGTGGCAGCTGCTGGCCCGACGTGCTGCAAAATCACGCCAAGACGGACCTGCTGCAGCGTCTCGCTGGTAATGGAATTAGACGTGATGAGAATTTACCGAGTGGCGATGAAGACAGCCGGCAGGAGTTGAGATATAGTGATGAGGTAAGGGAATAGGACTGAGTTTATCTGTGTGTGTGTGTGTGTGTGTGTGTGTGTGTGTGTGTGTGTGTGTGTGTGTGTGTGTGTGTGTGTGTGTGCGTGTGTGTGATAGATATATGATGCAGAGGAAGTCAAGTGGAAAGAAAGATTTAGCAGTTATATTCCCGAGAGAAAGTGCCAGCTTACCTAGGATGTGAATGCCAGACCACAGCCATTTCCACAACTTTTTTCTCTTTTTGCCGTTGCAAAATGTTGGTGAAGATGCGAGTAAAGATAAATCTATATTTCCCATATCAATACCCACACCAGCCAAAGTGTACAGGGGACTTAGCGCAAAGCCAAGGAAATATAAGCTGTTTTAGAAGATAGTCTCAAACTGTACATTAGGAAAATACTTGTAAACCGTACATTGAATGATCCTATCGGCCTTGAGGATGATACGAAGAAAAGGAAAGGAAAAGGATGAAGAGAAAAAACGTAAGGAACCTTAATCAATGTATATGATAAATAGTTGATAATGTATATGGCATACTCTTGATAATGTTTATGGCACACACAGCCAAATCAAACCACAGAAATGAAGATTACGATTTTCTTTATCCCTTATATGTATAGTATGAAAAAATTCTATGAGCTTAGCAGAAAAGAGATACATATAATGGGAGTGAACTGAAAAAACATTGAAGAGAATACCTTGCTGTCAGTGTGTTAGAATTTTTCTCTAAATATACTCTGGACGGTAATTCTAATTCTCTCCTCTCATTTGACGACAGACTAGAATCCAGAATAACTGAGGACGCATCTGCTCGGTCAGCGAACATCTTGAATAACGGACATTATTTAGCCTCGTGAGAGGAAAGGAATATTCTTGGTCAAATTAGAGACGTGCTTCAGGTGTGCATTTCAGGGCAGACCACGTTTATTATGTGTGTAACTTTTTGTAAACTGAGGATGCATTTCTAAACCAGGGAACGAACAATCCATTGTACCGCCGTTTGTTACAAATGGTTAGTGCATCAAAGTTGGAAGTGTACCCTCACTGCGCAGCCTGAGCAAGATGGTTATGGAGGCGATTGTTTATATAATATAACCAAATCTCCTTATAAATGCTTAGTAACTCTCACACTAAAGAAAATGGAAGAGTGCGGAATACAGGTTGGTTTACAAGCAGATAGTTGTCCACAATGTCTCTGAACCTATATCCTTGATGACAGCCTTCCACATAAAAGTGTCATGTACATAGTGGGAAGCGTGTGTCGTCGTAGCATCATCCAGATCACCCGAGGAAGGTGTTAAAAGATTTTTCTGCTGGTGGATGTAACTTGACGTTGACTGCCTTAAATGACACCTGGTACTCATAGGCGTTTCGCCCAAACAACCAACCAACCTACCGTCTACATATGTATTCTCTTTCATCTACCTACCTCACCTGCCATCAACCCTGCATCGAAATTTCCTTGTTCACATTATTTTACTCATTCGCTTTATGTTCCTCTCTCTTCACCGTACCCTTCTAAACCAATAATTACACATTCATTTGTCTAATCATTGCCTTTTTATATGCCATACATCCCATACGTTATCAAACTTCTTCCACGATCTTAACGCCACATTCATCACCCATGTAAACGATTCTTCATTTCAGACCCTTTTCATCCATAACCTTCGAAGTGTGGCAGCATATGTTCTCCTGAGTTCACCAGCCTCGACTAATCTAATTTCTTGTAATAACCATCAGCAGATCTCAGCCTACGTTGGCTGGTTGGTTGTTTGGGAGTTAGGCCTACCAGCTGCCAGGGTCATTAAGCCGTTAGCGTCGAGCCACATCGACCAAGCGATAAATCTTTAACGCTAACTTTAGGTATTAAGGATAATTCTGACACCAGATAAACTCTCACTGTGTACGTGGGCCATCAGTTAGCCTACTTTCTAGGATTCTCAGTAGATTAACTGACAAATTATTTTGATATTCTATTTCCGTATGTATTCATTTACAACCCCACCCCCTCCCCTCCCCCACTCTAACACTAGCAAAAAACCCTCTAATCAAATTGAAAAGTTATCATCTCTTTCATCTCCCCCCCACCAAAAAAAGAGATATTCCTACGCGCATTCCCAAAGATGATAACCATATTGTTCATGTTCTGTTTCCCTAGCCAGGTCTCCCATTCTGAATGGATATTGTATGTAATGCTGTACTTCAGACTTACGTAACCTCCCACAAGTACTGGTTCCTTCCTCTACCCTCAGGCACAGCCTTTCACAGCACTGAGTTGTTATCGATATAAAGCCTCATCAGCATAAAGTATCCCGCGTGTTATGTCTCGCTATAGTATGTTGCATCACAAACTCCGACTCCATCAGTTCTTCAGGATGGGTTATGATGCATCACTTCTAAAGCTTCACCATTGATGCTAAGCTGTAAACCCTCCTTAGATTATAATACTATTATCACAAACCTCTTCCCTCATCTCATCCTTCATTCTCATTTCCAAACCGCTTTTTTTTTACCTCACGCTCTCACAGTCAACTAACCTTTTAACTTAAACATCCTTTCCGTAAAGCCTTTTTATCTTCGACCTCCATCCCTTTATTCTATACCAGTCTCATCCTTCAATCCAGCTCTTTCTCTGACATTTACATATTCTCATTGTCTTCTTCTCTAGCTCTGAGTCTCAACCTTCAGAAATCTCTTTCTCCATTGGCATTCTCCCCGTTGGTCTATAACTTTCAGTTATCTTTCACTCGCATACAACACAGCCTGGATAACTACCTTCCAGCAATACCTATCATGTTTGCAAACTCACATCTCGACTCTCATAACCTACTTAGGAACTTGACGCCTTTATCACCTTAACACCTCAATATATTTTTTCCCCTCATTTTCGGAAAAATATCGCCCATAAACTTAAAGTTACGATACGCCTGTAATCCTTACCATTTAGCTATACATCACACTTAGACTAACTTTTTCTTAAAGTTAAGTATCTTGTTTTATGTGTTGGCATCTGATTCTCATAACTCTCGCAGAATTGATTTACCTAATGACAGCCAACCGGTAATTTCTCAAGCGATTAACAAGGCATCATCTGCCTAATACAAACTTCCTATATACCACTTATTTCCACATTTTCCCATTCTCGTATCGTCTTTTGTATATTTGCCGAGGTCCTCTCGCTCGACTCCAGACTTTTCAAATCATGAGGATATAGAACACATCTGTCTCACCTCTTATTTAACTCCGATTAACTCACCAATTCCTCTACCCGTCTTTCCCACACACTACCTCTGTAAGATCTTATTTCTACCTGACGGTACTTACGCTTTCCCTATATACCTATGGCACTTTCCACGGCGCATCTCTGCGCTATCGCACGGCAAAGCCCAACATTATTTGTGTTCACTTTCTTCTTATTCTAACATTTTCCTCATTTATCACGTTTACGGCTCGATAACTAACCCAAATAACTGTTCCAACCTATGAATTCCTTCCTCATTATCACACACTTTGTCATCTGTGATATTTCTCACTATCTTAATTACGACTATGCTATACGCTTTGCCACATCCTCTCCATTCTCTCTCTCTCTCTCTCTCTCTCTCTCTCTCTCTCTCTCTCTCTCTCTCTCTCTCTCTCTCTCTCTCTCTCTCTCTCTCTCTCTCTCTCTCCGCTTCGTGCCTAAAGAAGAGTTCACTCTATAGATTTTTGATAAATTCTAAACATAATTACCTCTTACACAGGAACCCAGCAATACCAGTTTCTCTCCCTTTCTTACTCTCATCCTTTCTTATATAGTCTTCCCTGGATGTAGACGCCCCAGTCTCCCAGTTCACTAACCCACCATTAGGTCCAGTGTCAATATTTTTGTTTCCCCTACAATTGTAGGTCAACAGCCCTCGGGAACATTCCCCTGGCCTCCCCGTGCATACTTCATCTGGTTTTGATTACAGTCCCTAGGAAACACATATCTCTCCTCCCTCATCCCATTTCCTCCCATTTTCGATTCTTTTCACATTAAGACCATTCGAGTAAAATCCATTTACCTCGCAGTAAGTTTCAGAACAGCTGGGGTTCCTTTTAGCTCTCTCTCTCTCTCTCTCTCTCTCTCTCTCTCTCTCTCTCTCTCTCTCTCTCTCTCTCTCTCTCTCTCTCTCTCTCTCTCTCTCTCTCTCTCTCTCTCTCTCTTCCTTACGACAACTTATATTTTCCTTTTCGCTGTTCCCCTCATTCAGTCTTTCATATGTGCTATCCCAGCCCGTCACTCAATTCCTTGCTGGCTTTTGACACACTTGCTCTCAAATTCTTCAAGAATCTGATAACAATTTCTTCCTGAGGTTTCCTTTCTTAAATCTTAAAGCATTTTCTCACACCTTTTCCATTGGTATCTCTTAGAGTGTTTCTGTCAGACTTAAGCAACATAGATATATTATAAAAACAGGTCAAGAATCAAATGCCCTGTTTATTCATGTTAAATATTATGATCACTGTACTGACTGGAGTAATGCCATCTCAGTTATTAGCTCCAAGTTTTGTACCACATGAAATATCAATGACTCTTGTATCATTAAACACACAAAGAACTGTAACATTGATATTAGTTTAAGTCTATAGAAATTAGATAGCTTTTTTGTTGATGAAATATATAAAAAGTTACCCTTCTTCTCCACATGATAAATTGTGTGATATGTATGTTGCCAGACTTGAGCGCACCCTACATCCATTCGGGTAGTCACTTGTTTACCAAATAACGTCCTAGTACGTCTCTTCGTTGTATATCAAGTGACTATTATATTTCTTTTCCTGTGTCTTCCCTGATGATGTTATCATTACACGAAAGTGTACTCGGGAACTTTTGTTTCATTTCCCTGTGGTAAGGACGGAATATATATATATATATATATATATATATATATATATATATATATATATATATATATATATATATATATATATATATATATATATATATGTATATATATTTATATATATATATATATATATATATATATATATATATATATGTATATATATAAATATATATATATATATATATATATATATATATATATATATATATATATATATATATATATATATATATATATATATATATATATATATATATATATATATGATCATTATCTTGTGGAGGCTAAGGTGAAGATTTGTATGGGTTTTCAGAAAAGAAGAGTGAATGTTGGGGTGAAGAGGGTGGTGAGAGTAAGTGAGCTTGGGAAGGAGACTTGTGTGAGGAAGTACCAGGAGAGACTGAGTACAGAATGGAAAAAGGTGAGAACAATGGAAGTAAGGGAAGTGGGGGAGGAATGGGATGTATTTAGGGAATCAGTGATGGATTGCGCAAAAGATGCTTGTGGCATGAGAAGAGAGGGAGGTGGGTTGATTAGAAAGGGTAGTGAGTGGTGGGATGAAGAAGTAAGAGTATTAGTGAAAGAGAAGAGAGAGGCATTTGGACGATTTTTGCAGGGAAAAATGCAATTGAGTGGGAGATGTATAAAAGAAAGAGACAGGAGGTCAAGAGAAAGGTGCAAGAGATGAAAAAAGGGCAAATGAGAGTTGGGGTGAGAGAGTATCATTAAATTTTTGGGAGAATAAAAAGATGTTCTTGAAGGAGGTAAATAAAGTGCGTAAGACAAGGGAGCAAATGGGAACTTCAGTGAAGGGCGCAAATGGGGATGTGATAACAAGTAGTGGTGATGTGAGAAGTAGATGGAGTGAGTATTTTGAAGGTTTGTTGAATGTGTTTGATGATAGAGTGGTAGATATAGGGTGTTTTGGTCGAGGTGGTGTGCAAAGTGAGAGGGTTAGGGAAAATGATTTGGTTAACAGAGAAGAGGTAGTAAAAGCTTTGCGGAAGATGAAAGCCGGCAAGGCAGCAGGTTTGGATGGTATTGCAGTATAATATATTAAAAAAGGGGGTGACTGTATTGTTGACTGGTTGGTAAGGTTATTTAATGTATGTATGACTCATGGTGAGGTGCCTGAGGATTGGCGGAATGCGTGCATAGTGCCATTGTACAAAGGCAAAGGGGATAAGAGTGAGTGCTCAAATTACAGAGGTATAAGTTTGTTGAGTATTCCTGGTAAATTATATGGGAGGGTATTGATTGAGAGGGTGAAGGCATGTACAGAGCATCAGATTGGGGAAGATCAGTGTGGTTTCAGAAGTGGTAGAAGATGTGTGGATCAGGTGTTTGCTTTGAAGAAGGTATGTGAGAAATACTTAGAGAAGCAAATGGATTTGTATGTAGCATTTATGGATCTGGAGAAGGCATATTATAGAGTTGATAGAGATGCTCTGTGGAAGGTATTAAGAATATATGGTGTGGGAGGCAAGTTGTTAGAAGCAGTGAAAAGTTTTTATCGAGGATGTAAAGCATGTGTACGTGTAGGAAGAGAGGAAAGTGATTGGTTCTCAGTGATTGTAGGTTTGCGGCAGGGGTGTGTGATGTCCCCATGGTTGTTTAATTTGTTTATGGATGGAGTTGTTAGGGAGGTGAATGCAAGAGTTTTGGAAAGAGGGGCAAGTATGAAGTCTGTTGGGGATGAGAGAGCTTGGGAAGTGAGTCAGTTGTTGTTCGCTGATGATACAGCGCTAGTGGCTGATTCATGTGAGAAACTGCAGAAGCTGGTGACTGAGTTTGGTAAAGTGTGTGAAAGAAGAAAGTTAAGAGTAAATGTGAATAAGAGCAAGGTTATTAGGTACAGTAGGGTTGAGGGTCAAGTCAATTGAGAGGTGAGTTTGAATGGAGAAAAACTGGAGGAAATGAAGTGTTTTAGATATCTGGGAGTGGATCTGGCAGCGGATGGAACCATGGAAGCGGAATTGGATCATAGGGTGGGGGAGGGGGCGAAAATTCTGGGAGCCTTGAAGAATGTGTGGAAGTCGAGAACATTATCTCGGAAAGCAAAAATGGGTATGTTTGAAGGAATAGTGGTACCAACAATGTTGTATGGTTGCGAGGCGTCGGCTATGGATTGAGTTGTGCGCAGGAGGATGGATGTGCTGGAAATGAGATGTTTGAGGACAATGTGTGGTGTGAGGTGGTTTGATCGAGTAAGTAACGTAAGGGTAAGAGAGATGTGTGGAAATATAAAGAGCGTGATTGAGAGAGCAGAAGAGGGTATTTTGAAATGGTTTGGGAACATGGAGAGAATGAGTGAGGAAAGATTGACCAAGAAGGATATATGTGTCGGAGGTGGAAGGAACGAGGAGAAGAGGGAGACCAAATTGGAGGTGGAAAGATGGAGTGAAAAAGATTTTGTGTGATCGGGGCCTGAACATGCAGGAGGGTGAAAGGAGGGCAAGGAATCGAGTGAATTGGATCGATGTGGTATACCGGGGTTGACGTGCTGTCAGTGGATTGAATCAAGGCATGTGAAGCGTCTGGGGTAAACCATGGAAAGCTGTGTAGGTATGTATATTTGCGTGTGTGGACGTATGTATATACATGTGTATGGGGGTGGGTTGGGCCATTTCTTTCGTCTGTTTCCTTGCGCTACCTCGCAAACGCGGGAGACAGCGACAAAGTAAAAAAAAAAAAAAAAAAAAAATATATATATATATAAATATATATATATATATATATATATATATATATATATATATATATATATATATATATATATATATATATATATATATATATATATATATATATATATGTATATATACATATGGTAAGTTTGAATGGAGAAAAACTGGAGGAAGTGAAGTGTTTTAGATATCTGGGAGTGGACCTGGCAGCGGATGGAACCATAGAAGCGGAAGTGAATCATAGGGTGGGGGAGGGGGAGAAAATTCTGGGAGCTTTGAAGAATGTGTGGAAGTCGAGACCATTATCTCGGAAAGCAAAAATGGGTATGTTTGAAGGAATAGTGGTTCCAACAATGTTGCATGTTTGCGAGGCGTGGGCTATGGATAGAGTTGTGAGTAGGAGGGTGTATGTGCTGGAAATGAGATGTCTGAGGACGATATGTGGTGTCAGCTGTTTCATCGAGTAAGTAATAATAGGGTAAGAGAGATGTGTGGCAATAAAAAGCGTGCGGTTGAGAGAGCAGAAGAGGGTGTTTTGAAATGGTTTGGTCACATGGAGGGAATGAGTGAGGAAAGAATGACCAAGAGGTGGAGGGAACGAGGAGAAGTGGGAGACCAAATTGGAAGTGGAAAGTTGGAGTGAAAAAGATTCTGAGTGACCGGGGCGTGAGCATGCAGGAGGGTGAAAGGCGTGCGAGAAATAAAGTGAAATGGAACGGTGTGTTATACCGGGGTCGACGTGCTGTCAATGGATTGAACCAGGGCATGTGAAGCGTCTGGGGTAAACCATAGAAAGTTCTGTGTGGCCTGGATGTGGAAAAGGAGCTGTGGTTTCGGTGCATTATTAAATGACAGCTAGAGACTGAGAGTGAACGAATGTGGCCTTTGTGGTCTTTTCCTAGCGCTACCTCGCACACATGAGGGGGGAGGGGGTTGTTATTTCATGTGTGGTGAGGTTGCGATGGGAATGAATAAAGGCAGACAGTATCAATTATATACATGTGTATATATTAGTATGTCTGTGTATGTATATATATGTATATGTTGAGATGTATAGGTATGTATATTTGCGTGTGTGGACGTGTATGTATATATGTGTATGTGGGTGGGTAAGGCCATTCTTTCGACTGTATCCTTGCGCTTCCTCGCTAACGCGGGAGACAGCGACAAAGTAAAATAAAATGAATATAATAAATAAATGTATATATATATATTTTTTTTTTTTTGCTTTGTCGCTGTCTCCCGCGTTTGCGAGATAGCGCAAGGAAACAGACGAAAGAAATGGCCTAACCCACCCCCATACACATGTATATACATATATATATATATATATATATATATATATATATATATATATATATATATATATATATATATATATATATATATATACATATATATATATATATATATATATATATATATATATATATATATATATATATATATACATATATATATATATATATATATATATATATATATATATATATATATATATATAAATATATATATATATTTTTTTTTTTTTCATACTATTCGCCATTTCCCGCCTCAGCGAGGTAGCGTTAAGAACAGAGGACTGGGCCTCTGAGGAAACATCCTCACCCGGCCCCCTTCTCTGTTTCTTCCTTTGGAAAATTGAAAAAAAAATGAGAGGGGAAGATTTCCAGCCCCCCGCTCCCTTCCCATTTAGCCGCCTTCTACGACACGCAGGGAATACGTGGTTAGTATTCTTTCTCCCCTATATATATATATATATATATATATATATATATATATATATATATATATATATATATATATATATATATATATATATATACATATATATATATATATATATATATATATATATATATATATATATATATATATATATATATATATATATATATATATATATATATATATATATATATATGTATATGTATATATATATATATATATATATATATATATATATATATATATATATATATATATATATATATATATATATATATATATATATATATACATATACATATATATATATATATATATATATATATATATATATATATATATATATATATATATATATATATATATATATACATATATATATATATATGTATATATATATATATATATATATATATATATATATATATATATATATATATATATATATATATATATATATATTTTTTTTTTTTTTGCTTTGTCGCTGTCTCCCGCGTTTGCGAGGTAGCGCAAGGAAACAGGCGAAAGAAATGGCCCAACCCACCCCCATACACATGTATATACATACGTCCACACACGCAAATATACACACCTACACAGCTTTCCATGGTTTACCCCAGACGTTTCACATGCCCTGATTCAATCCACTGACAGCACGTCAACACCGGTATACCACATCGATCCAATTCACTCTATTCCTTGCCCTCCTTTCACCCTCCTGCATGTTCAGGCCCCGATCACACAAAATCTTTTTCACTCTATCTTTCCAACTCCAATTTGGTCTCCCTCTTCTCCTCGTTCCCTCCACCTCCGACACATATATCCTCTTGGTCAATCTTTCCTCACTCATTCTCTCCATGTGCCCAAACCATTTCAAAACACCCTCTTCTGCTCTCTCAACCACGCTATTTTTATTTCCACACATCTCTCTTACCCTTACGTTACTTACTCGATCAAACCACCTCACACCACACATTGTCCTCAAACATCTCATTTCCAGCACATCCATCCTCCTGCGCACAACTCTATCCATAGTCCACGCCTCGCAACCATACAACATTGTTGGAACCACTATTCCTTCAAACATACCCATTTTTGCTTTCCGAGATAATGTTCTCGACTTCCACACATTCTTCTAGACTCCCAGAATTTTCGCCCCCTCCCCCACCCTATGATCCAATTCCGCTTCCATGGTTCCATCCGCTGCCAGATCCACTCCCAGATATCTAAAACACTTTACTTCCTCCAGTTTTTCTCCATTCAAACTTACCTCCCAATTGACTTGACCCTCAACCCTACTGTACCTAATAACCTTGCTCTTATTCACATTTACTCTTAACTTTCTTCTTTCACACACTTTACCAAACTCAGTCACCAGCTTCTGCAGTTTCTCACATGAATCAGCCACCAGCGCTGTATCATCAGCGAACAACAACTTACTCACTTCCCAAGCTCTCTCATCCCCAACAGACTTCATACTTGCCCCTCTTTCCAAAACTCTTGCATTCACCTCCCTAACAACCCTATCCATAAACAAATTAAACAACCATGGAGACATCACACACCCCTGCCGCAAACCTACATTCACTGAGAACCAATCACTTTCCTCTCTTCCTACACGTACATATGCCTTACATCCTCGATAAAAAATTTTCACTGCTTCTAACAACTTGCCTCCCACACCATATATTCTTCATACCTTCCACAGAGCATCTCTGTCAACTCTATCATATTCCTTCTGCAGATCCATAAATGGGGGTGTGTTGGGCCATTTCTTTCGTCTGTTTCCTTGCGTTACCTCGCAAACGCGGGAGATAGCGACAAAGTAAAAAAAAAAAAAATATATATATATATATATATGTATATATATATATATATATATATATATATATATATATATATATATATATATATATATATATATATATGATACTATTATATGAACACGTAGCTAAATAACTGCACTTAAACGCTGATAACTCAACACTGATTTCTTCCAGTCCCAGTTCCCTTTGTAAATTCAGAGTCAGACAGGATTTCCCAGTGGGCCAGTCACAACCTAGTTCTGTATAATGCCTCTGAAACCCGATTTCGTCCCATCGCTCTCTGTAAAACCTCTCACAACTTTACCATTTTCTGTGACGGAACTGTCATTCCACGACTTAACAGAATATTTAGATCAGGTGCCATTTGTGCCCATTTACTGTATTTATGTATACTTACGTATATATATATATATATATATATATATATATATATATATATATATATATATATATATATATATATATATATATATATATATATATACATATATATATATATATATATATATATATATATATATATATATATATATATTTTTTTTTATACTTTGTCGCTGTCTCCCGCGTTTGCGAGGTAGCGCAAGGAAACAGACGAAAGAAATGCCCCCCCCCCCATACACATGTATATACATACGTCCACACACGCAAATATACATACCTACACAGCTTTCCATGGTTTACCCCAGACGCTTCACATGCCTTGATTCAATCCACTGACAGCACGTCAACCCCGGTATACCACATCGCTCCAATTCACTCTATTCCTTGCCCTCCTTTCACCCTCCTGCATGTTCAGGCCCCGATCACACAAAATCTTTTTCACTCCATCTTTCCACCTCCAATTTGGTCTCCCTCTTCTCCTCGTTCCCTCCACCTCCAACACATATATCCTCTTGGTCAATCTTTCCTCACTCATTCTCTCCATGTGCCCAAACCACTTCAAAACACCCTCTTCTGCTCTCTCAACCACGCTCTTTTTATTTCCACACATCTCTCTTACCCTTACGTTACTCACTCGATCAAACCACCTCACACCACATATTGTCCTCAAACATCTCATTTCCAGCACATCCATCCTCCTGCGCACAACTCTATCCATAGCCCACGCCTCGCAACCATACAACATTGTTGGAACCACTATTCCTTCAAACATACCCATTTTTGCTTTCCGAGATAATGTTCTCGACTTCCACACATTCTTCAAGGCCCCCAGAATTTTCGCCCCCTCACCCACCCTATGATCCACTTCCGCTTCCATGGTTCCATCCGCTGCCAGATCCACTCCCAGATATCTAAAACACTTCACTTCCTCCAGTTTTTCTCCATTCAAACTCACCTCCCAATTGACTTGACCCTCAACCCTACTGTACCTAATAACCTTGCTCTTATTCACATTTACTCTTAACTTTCTTCTTCCACACACTTTACCAAACTCAGTCACCAGCTTCTGAAGTTTCTCACATGAATCAGCCACCAGCGCTGTATCATCAGCGAACAACAACTGACTCACTTCCCAAGCTCTCTCATCCCCAACAGACTTCATACTTGCCCCTCTTTCCAAAACTCTTGCATTTACCTCCCTAACAACCCCATCCATAAACAAATTAAACAACCATGGAGACATCACACACCCCTGCCGCAAACCTACATTCACTGAGAACCAATCACTTTCCTCTCTTCCTACGCGTACACATGCCTTACATCCTCGACAAAAACTTTTCACTGCTTCTAACGACTTTCCTCCCACACCATATATTCTTAATACCTTCCACAGAGCATCTCTATCAACTCTATCATATGCCTTCTCCAGATCCATAAATGCTACATACAAATCCATTTGCTTTTCTAAGTATTTCTCACATACATTCTTCAAAGCAAACACCTGATCCACACATCCTCTACCACTTCTGAAACCACACTGCTCTTCCCCAATCTGATGCTCTGTACATGCCTTCACCCTCTCAATCAATACCCTCCCATATAATTTACCAGGAATACTCAACAAACTTATACCTCTGTAATTTGAGCACTCACTCTTATCCCCTTTGCCTTTGTACAATGGCACTATGCACGCATTCCGCCAATCCTCAGGCACCTCACCATGAGTCATACATACATTAAATAACCTTACCAACCAGTCAACAATACAGTCACCCCCTTTTTTAATAAATTCCACTGCAATACCATCCAAACCTGCTGCCTTGCCGGCTTTCATCTTCCGCAAAGCTTTCACTACCTCTTCTCTGTTTACCAAATCATTTTCCCTAACCCTCTCACTTTGCACACCACCTCGACCAAAACACCCTATATCTGCCACTCTATCATCAAACACATTCAACAAACCTTCAAAATACTCACTCTATCTCCTTCTCACATCACCACTACTTGTTATCACCTCCCCATTTGCGCCCTTCACTGAAGTTCCCATTTGCTCCCTTGTCTTACGCACTTTATTTACCTCCTTCCAGAACATCTTTTTATTCTCCCTAAAATTCAATGATACTCTCTCACCCCAACTCTCATTTGCCCTTTTTTTCACCTCTTGCACCTTTCTCTTGACCTCCTGTCTCTTTCTTTTATACATCTCCCACTCAATTGCATTTTTTCCCTGCAAAAATCGTCCGAATGCCTCTTTCTTCTCTTTCACTAATACTCTTACTTCTTCATCCCACCACTCACTACCCTTTCTAATCAACCCACCTCCCACTCTTCTAATGCCACAAGCATCTTTTGCGCATTCCATCACTGATTCCCTAAATACATCCCATTCCTCCCCCACTCCCCTTGCTTCCATTGTTCTCACCTTTTTCCATTCTGTACTCAGTCTCTCCTGGTACTTCCTCACACAGGTCTCCTTCTCAAGCTCACTTACTCTCACCACCCTCTTCACCCCAACATTCACTCTTCTTTTTTGAAAACCCATACAGATCTTCACCTTAGCCTCCACAAGATAATGATCAGACATCCCTCCAGTTGCACCTCTCAGCACATTAACATCCAAAAGTCTCTCTTTCGCACGCCTGTCAATTAACACGTAATCCAATAACGCTCTCTGGCCATCTCTCCTACTTACATAAGTATACTTATGTATATCTCGCTTTTTAAACCAGGTATTCCCAATCATCAGTCCTTTTTCAGCACATAAATCTACAAGCTCTTCACCATTTCCATTTACAACACTGAACACCCCATGTATACCAATTATTCCCTCAACTGCCACATTACTCACCTTTGCATTCAAATCACCCATCACTATAACCCGGTCTCGTGCATCAAAAGTACTAACACACTCATTCAGCTGCTCCCAAAACACTTGCCTCTCTTGATCTTTCTTCTCATGCCCAGGTGCATATGCACCAATAATCACCCACCTCTCTCCATCAACTTTCAGTTTTACCCATATTAATCGAGAATTTACTTTCTTACACTCTATCACATACTCCCACAACTCGTGTTTCAGGAGTATTGCTACTCCTTCCCTTGCTCTTGTCCTCTCACTAACCCCTGACTTTACTCCCCAGACATTCCCAAACCACTCTTCCCCTTTACCCTTGAGCTTCGTTTCACTCAGAGCCAAAACATCCATGTTCCTTTCCTCAAACATACTACCTATCTCTCCTTTTTTCACATCTTGGTTACATCCACACACATTTAGGCACCCCACTCTGAGCCTTCGAGGAGGATGAGCACTCCCCGCGTGACTCCTTCTTCTGTTTCCCATTTTAGAAAGTTAATACAAGGAGGGGAGGATTTCTGGCCCCCCGCTCCCGTCCCCTCTAGTCGCTTTCTACGACACGCGAGGAATACGTGGGAAGTATTCTTTCACCCCTATCCCCAGGGATAATATACCTATATATATACATATACACATACACACACATACACATACATACGCACATATACACACACACACACATACATATATATACATATGAAAAATGTAAGAAACAATTTAAAAAACTGAAACTTCTAGCTTGAAATGAATGGAAAAAAATGAATGTCACATAATGGTTCAACCTCTGGCTATGGAAAAAAGGAAATGTATAATTTATTTACACAAACGTCAATAGCAGTTCTCATCAATTTAACCACTGTATCAATAAGCTTCAATGTCTAAGCTACATTTTTTTTCCAATTTCACTATTTTCCTTCACATTTTCAATTGTGTCTGAAGGTTCTACTTCAAGAGTGATTGTTTTTCCAGTAAGGGTCTTCACATCTTGGTTACATCCACACACATCCATTTTTTTGCTGGGTTGTGGTGGTGAGTGACGGTCATGCGATGAGGGCTCCAGCAAGTGAAGTGGTGGAGCCGTCACTTTAGCGAGGCTTGTGTGAGGTGGGCAATCCTGGGGGTAGACCAGTCACCGCGTTTTGACCTGGGGGTAGACCAGTCACCGTGTCTTGACTGGGGGTAGACCAGTCACCGTGTCTATATATATATATATATATATATATATATATATATATATATATATATATATATATATATATATATATATATATATATATATACGAATATATATATATATATATATATATATATATATATATATATATATATATATATATATATATATATATATATATATATATATATATATATATATATAAAACCTCTCGCACGCGGAGCTCGGCAACACCTACATATCTTTTCCTCCCTTGTGAAGACCCGCACACTCAGTAGAAGCAGTGATGGAGTCAGCTTGGAACGCGTGGCGGAAGCAAAGATTCGAGGGTGGTTGGAGACATTATCTGTGGGGAAATCGAGAGGAAAAAAGCACATGAAAATGAAAGTGGAAAAATTCTGAATATAAATAAATACTCTCAAAGAGGAGAGGAAGGGATGAAATGATAAGACAATGATTCAGGAAAAGGAAAGAGAAATGAAATTTGGATCTGATTCAAAAGTAAAATCTGAATATGACATAATCATAACGAGATGAGATGATCTTTGAAAGATAGAAAGTGATATCGTAACGTAGAGAAAAGCATTAAGAAATAAAATGATAAGAAAAGAGCTGGGGTATCCAGAAAGAATTTCGAAAAATCCAGTAATTGATCCTTTACCTGCTTATCATATGCCATATTCCATGAATATCATTTAAATACGAATATGTACATTACTTCTATTACTTTTTCTCACATTACTCTCAGATTACTTCTTTTTTCCCTTTGATGATATTCTCTAGCAGAATCATTCACCCTTTTATGTGTGATAACTTAAAACGTTTTCCCGTAACCTCTTAAACGTTTCGCTGTTGACAACATGCTTACACATTCCCGTCTTCCTAGCAACCCCATCCACTCCGTTGAACGCGACATGCCCTTGTTGTCCCCCTATCACTCTTGTAGGACCTATGTAAAAGACTACCACATGCTCTTACCTTCTTATGATCCTAGGCAAGAGACAGACATACAAACAGACTGACAGACAGACAGACGCGAAAAGAGCGAAGTAGAGTCACACCAATACTCAGCATATCCAATAGACCCTCACCTTCACATTTTACTCTCGTTAATCCGGTCCATCGACATGATACTGTTGACTTAGATCCAAACAACGATTTGTATTCACAACACCTTTCGGTGCAACCATATACCAAAAAGATTATTTCCTTCCTCTTTCTGAACGTCTTTTATTTTATCATTTTATAACTCCAAGGTCCATTTAACTTAAGGGGCTCCTGCACCTTCAAAGTTACGCTAATTTCAGTAGCAGAGAAATGATAATCTTCTTTGAAGTAAGAAGTTCCCTGACGAGCATTTATTACCTTTCGTCACCAGATCATAGTATAGCCTAGTCTAAGTGACTTTCCACTCGCTGTGTAAGTTCACATAAGCAGAGTCCAGTAAACACCTCTGAGTGTCTTTATTCCTTTAAACATTACATTTAAATATTTTGGTTCCTCTAAACACCGTATCTGTCATTTTATTTTTATAACTGACAGTTATTTTTCTCGTAATGCCTTCAATCAATTATTTCCAACCAGTTTGATCTCTGTCTCTCTCATCCTAAAGCATTCTCCTCGTATCTCTCCTCATAACCATCTCTTAGCCTACTAGTTTCTTATTCACATTAACCAATCGAAATTTAAGACCCGAGGTAAGAAAACTTCATATTCCTTTGTGCGCGTCTTTAACTTTCCTACAAACACAAGGGCAAAGGTGGCAATATTTCTGAAGAATTCTGTATTCTTAGACTCTCACCGAATGAACTTGAACTCAATGATTGACGAGACGCGTATCACACCTTGAGCATCAAGTATCTACGATTTCTGTCATGGACGTCTGTCAAGGATAAGAACCTTTAAAGTATAGTAAGGAAGGTGTTGTCTATGTTCTGCGTCTTGGAAACTCATGAGAGGGGGAACTGAACTTGATGAAGATCGTGTGATGTGCCCAAGAGGAAAATTTTATCAAGTGAACATTTAAAATGACTCGCGAGCACTGCGAACGTCCTGAGACTGGAATCATCAAGTGGACGTGTCTTGGAGCGCTGACATGGGCGTCAGGCGACAGTTTCCGACAGTGGCGGTCATGACTCGTATCAAAGAATATGTTTTCCCCTCCAACTGGGTCCTCTTATTCACTGTATACTGACTAAACCGTCTGGCATTGTGAGGAGGTTTCCTTCGCACAACTGAACGGGTTTACCATCCCCTAAATATATAAATATATATATATATATATATATATATATATATATATATATATATATATATATATATATATATATATATATATATATATATATATATATATATATATATATATATATATATATATATATACATATATATATGTATATATATTATCCCTGGGGATAGGGGATTAAGAATACTTCCCACGTATTCCCTGCGTGTCGTAGAAGGCGACTAAAAGGGGAGAGAGCAGGGGGCTGGAAATCCTCCCCTGTCGTTTTTTTTTTTCCAAAAGAAGGAACAGAGGGGGCCAGGTGAGGATATTCCAAAAAAGGCCCAGTCCTCTGTTCCTAACGCTACCTCGCTAACGCGGGTAATGTCGAATAGTTTAAAAGAAAAGAAAGATATATATATATATATATATATATATATATATATATATATATATATATATATATATATATATATATATATATATATATATATATATATATATATATATATATATATATATATATATCTTTCATACTATTCGCCATTTCCCGCATTAGCGAGGTAGCGTTAAGAACAGAGGACTGGGCCTTTGAGGGATTATCCTCACTTGGCCCCCTTCTCTGTTCCTTCTTTTGGAAAAATTAAAAAAAAAAAAAAAATGAGAGGGGAGGATTTCCAGCCACCCGCTCCCTTCCCTTTTAGTCGCCTTCTATGACACGCAGGGAATACGTGGGAAGTATTCTTTCTCCCCTATCCCCAGGGATACATATATATATATATATATATATATATATATATATATATATATATATATATATATATATATATATATATATATATATATATATATATATATATATATATATATATATATATGTATATATATATATATATATATATATATATATATATATATATATATATATATATATATATATATATATATATATATATATATATATATATATATATATATATATATATATATATATACATATATATATATATATATATATATATATATATATATATATATATACATATATATATATATATATTTATATATATGTATATATATATATATATATATATATATATATATATATATATATATATATATATATATATATACATTTTTTTTTTTTTATACTTTGTCGCTGTCTCCCGCGTTTGCGAGGTAGCGCAAGGAAACAGACGAAAGAAATGGCCCAACCCCCCCCCCCATACACATGTATATACATACGTCCACACACGCAAATATACATACCTACACAGCTTTCCATGGTTTACCCCAGACGCTTCACATGCCTTGCTTCAATCCACTGACAGCACGTCAACCCCGGTATACCACATCGATCCAATTCACTCTATTCCTTGCCCTCCTTTCACCCTCCTGCATGTTCAGGCCCCGATCACACAAAATCTTTTTCACTCCATCTTTCCACCTCCAATTTGGTCTCCCTCTTCTCCTTGTTCCCTCCACCTCCGACACATATATCCTCTTGGTCAATCTTTCCTCACTCATCCTCTCCATGTGCCCAAACCACTTCAAAACACCCTCTTCTGCTCTCTCAACCACGCTCTTTATATTTCCACGCATCTCTCTTACCCTTACGTTACTCACTCGATCAAACCACCTCACACCACACATTGTCCTCAAACATCTCATTTCCTGCAAATCCATCCTCCTGCGCACAACTCTATCCATAGCCCACGCCTCGCAACCATACAACATTGTTGGAACCACTATTCCTTCAAACATACCCATTTTTGCTTTCCGAGATAATGTTCTCGACTTCCACACATTCTTCAAGGCCCCCAGGATTTTCGCCCCCTCCCCCACCCTATGAGCCACTTCCGCTTCCATGGTTCCATCCGCTGCCAGATCCACTCCCATATATCTAAAACACTTCACTTCCTCCAGTTTTTCTCCATTCAAACTCACCTCCCAATTGACTTGACCCTCAACCCTACTGTACCTAATAACCTTGCTCTTATTCACATTTACTCTTAACTTTCTTCTTCCACACACTTTTCCAAACTCAGTCACCAGCTTCTGCAGTTTCTCACATGAATCAGCCACCAGCGCTGTATCATCAGCGAACAACAACTGACTCACTTCCCAAGCTCTCTCATCCCCAACAGACTTCATACTTGCCCCTCTTTCCAAAACTCTTGCATTTACCTCCCTAACAACACCATCCATAAACAAATTAAACAACCATGGAGACATCAAACACCCCTGCCGCAAACCTACATTCACTGAGAACCAATCACTTTCCTCTCTTCCTACACGTACACATGCCTTACATCCTCGATAAAAACTTTTCACTGCTTCTAACAACTTTCCTCCCACACCATATATTCTTAATACCTTCCACAGAGCATCTCTATCAACTCTATCATATGCCTTCTCCAGATCCATAAATGCTACATACAAATCCATTTGCTTTTCTAAGTATTTCTCACATACATTCTTCAAAGCAAACACCTGATCCACACATCCTCTACCACTTCTGAAACCACACTGCTCTTCCCCAATCTGATGCTCTGTACATGCCTTCACCCTCTCAATCAATACCCTCCCATATAATTTACCAGGAATACTCAACAAACTTATACCTCTGTAATTCGAGCACTCACTCTTATCCCCTTTCCCTTTGTACAATGGCACTATGCACGCATATATATATATATATATATATATAATATATATATATATATATATATATATATATATATATATATATATATATATATATATATATATATATATATATATATATATATATATATATATATATATATATAAATATATATATATATGTATATATATATAAGGGGAGTGGGGGAGGAATGGGATGTATTTAGGGAATCAGTGATGGATTGCGCAAAAGATGCTTGTGGCATGAGAAGAGTGGGAGGTGGGTTGATTAGAAAGGGTAGTGAGTGGTGGGATGAAGAAGTAAGAGTATTAGTGAAAGAGAAGAGAGAGGCATTTGGACGATTTTTGCAGGGAAAAAATGCAATTGAGTGGGAGATGTATAAAAGAAAGAGACAGGAGGTCAAGAGAAAGGTGCAAGAGGTGAAAAAAAGGGCAAATGAGAGTTGGGGTGAGAGAGTATCATTAAATTTTAGGGAGAATAAAAAGATGTTCTGGAAGGAGGTAAATAAAGTGCGTAAGACAAGGGAGCAAATGGGAACTTCAGTGAAGGGCGCAAATGGGGAGGTGATAACAAGTAGTGGTGATGTGAGAAGGAGATGGAGTGAGTATTTTGAAGGTTTGTTGAATGTGTTTGATGATAGAGTGGCAGATATAGGGTGTTTTGGTCGAGGTGGTGTGCAAAGTGAGAGGGTTAGGGAAAATGATTTGGTAAACAGAGAAGAGGTAGTGAAAGCTTTGCGGAAGGAATAGTGGTTCCAACAATGTTGTATGGTTGCGAGGCGTGGGCTATGGATAGAGTTGTGCGCAGGAGGATGGATGTGCTGGAAATGAGATGTTTGAGGACAATGTGTGGTGTGAGGTGGTTTGATCGAGTGAGTAACGTAAGGGTAAGAGAGATGCGTGGAAATATAAAGAGCGTGGTTGAGAGAGCAGAAGAGGGTGTTTTGAAGTGGTTTGGGCACATGGAGAGGATGAGTGAGGAAAGATTGACCAAGAGGATATATGTGTCGGAGGTGGAGGGAACAAGGAGAAGAGGGAGACCAAAGTGGAGGTGGAAAGATGGAGTGAAAAAGATTTTGTGTGATCGGGGCCTGAACATGCAGGAGGGTGAAAGGAGGGCAAGGAATAGAGTGAATTGGAGCGATGTGGTATACCGGGGTTGACGTGCTGTCAGTGGATTGAATCAAGGCATGTGAAGCGTCTGGGGTAAGCCATGGAAAGCTGTGTAGGTATGTATATTTGCGTGTGTGGACGTATGTATATACATGTGTATGGGGGGAGTTGGGCCATTTCTTTCATCTGTTTCCTTGCGCTACCTCGCAAACGCGGGAGACAGCGACAAAGTATAATAAAATATAAAATATATATATATATATATATATATATATATATATATATATATATATATATATATATATATATATGTATATATATATATATATATATATATATATATATATATATATATATATATATATATATATATATATATATATATATATATATATATATATATATATATATATATATATATATATATATATATATATATATATATATACATATATATATATATATATATATATATATATATATATATATATATATATATATATATATATATATATATATATACGTGTAGGAGGAGAGGAAAGTGATTGGTTCTCAGTGAATGTAGGTTTGCGGCAGGGGTGTGTGATGTCTCCATGGTTGTTTAATTTGTTTATGGATGGGGTTGTTAGGGAGGTAAATGCAAGAGTTTTGGAAAGAGGGGCAAGTATGAAGTCTGTTGGGGATGAGAGAGCTTGGGAAGTGAGTCAGTTGTTGTTCGCTGATGATACAGCGCTGGTGGCTGATTCATGTGAGAAACTGCAGAAGCTGGTGACTGAGTTTGGTAAAGTGTGTGAAAGAAGAAAGTTAAGAGTAAATGTGAATAAGAGCAAGGTTATTAGGTACAGTAGGGTTGAGGGTCAAGTCAATTGGGAGGTGAGTTTGAATGGAGAAAAACTGGAGGAAGTGAAGTGTTTTAGATATATGGGAGTGGATCTGGCAGCGGATGGAACCATGGAAGCGGAAGTGGATCATAGGGTGGGGGAGGGGGCGAAAATTCTGGGGGCCTTGAAGAATGTGTGGAAGTCGAGAACATTATCTCGGAAAGCAAAAATGGGTATGTTTGAAGGAATAGTGGTTCCAACAATGTTATATGGTTGCGAGGCGTGGGCTATGGATAGAGTTGTGCGCAGGAGGATGGATGTGCTGGAAATGAGATGTTTGAGGACAATGTGTGGTGTGAGGTGGTTTGATCGAGTGAGTAACGTAAGGGTAAGAGAGATATGTGGAAATAAAAAGAGCGTGGTTAAGAGAGCAGAAGAGGGTGTTTTAAAGTGGTTTGGGCACATGGAGAGAATGAGTGAGGAAAGATTGACCAAGAGGATATATGTGTTGGAGGTGGAGGGAACGAGGAGAATAGGGAGACCAAATTGGAGGTGGAAAGATGGAGTGAAAAAGATTTTGTGTGATCGGGGCCTGAACATGCAGGAGGGTGAAAGGAGGGCAAGGAATAGAGTGAATTGGATCGATGTGGTATACCGGGGTTGACGTGCTGTCAGTGGATTGAATCAAGGCATGTGAAGCGTCTGGGGTAAACCATGGAAAGCTGTGTAGGTATGTATATTTGCGTGTGTGGACGTATGAATATACATGTGTATGGGGGGGTTGGGCCATTTCTTTCGTCTGTTTCCTTGCGCTACCTCGCAAACGCGGGAGACAGCGACAAAGTATAATGAAAAAAAAAAAATAATATATATATATATATATATTCATATATATATATATATATATATATATATATATATATATATATATATATATATATATATATATATATATATATATATATATATATATATATATATATATATATATGTGTATATAAACTCCTATGAGTCCAAAAGGGAGTAATCTCCTATTGCACCCGTCGACCAGATGGATGATGAAGGACCCCTCGTGTACACAGGTTTAACCCGAGCACTCAATAAGGGATCGAGGACCCAATCCTATGATGAGAGGCTCTACAAACCTATCTCAGTATCCGCTGTCCTAGAACTCCAAAGAGCCGTGGAAATGGACTGTCAAATCGATCGATGACTAAGGCATGTGATAAAGGCATAGGTAATGGTGACGTTGAATATCCGAACGTATGGAAGTGAAGAGAAAGAGGTGCTATAATAATGAATTCTCGGGAAATAGATGTATTCAAGTTGCTGTATATCATGTTGATAGGGATATAAGCAAAGTGGATGTGGAAGGCATCATGGCATACTGTGGTGTGGATCAGGGTACGATCACAACTAGGAGTTAAACTCGTCTGGCGTTTAGACAAATTTAAAAGAAAATAGATCTCATTTGTGAACGAGTGTCGTCTGTCACGAGTGAAATTAGAAAAGAAAAATTGAGAATGCTCTTCTTTCAGGCATATGGTTCACAATTAGAATAACTTGAGAATGCTATAACCTTATGAATAACTTCACGAGAAAGAAATATACCGTGAAGCGGTTTGGGGAAAATGATGGGTAAAGTAGACTTCACAAATACAAAGCAGATTTCAAGACAGTATTTGGACTTTTTGGATAAAGATTCATTGAAGCAGATTTCCAAATTGATTTTTGTCTATACATTAAGCACATGGTAACATCATCTCCTGTGATAGATAATATACATAATGTCAAGATGATACATGTACACTGTATAATCCACGATCACTGGTTGCTACCATGTGACGTCTAGACAAGAATATATATATATATATATATATATATATATATATATATATATATATATATATATATATATATATATATATATATATATATATATATATATATATATATATATATATATATATATATATATATATATATATATATATATATATCCCTGGGGATAGGGGAGAAAGAATACTTCCCACGTATTCCCTGCGTGTCGTAGAAGGCGACTAAAAGGGGAGGGAGCGGGGGGCTGGAAATCCTCCCCTCTCGTTTTTTTTTTTTTTTTTAATTTTCCAAAAGAAGGAACAGAGAATTCGGCCAGGTGAGGGTATTCCCTCAAAGGCCCAGTCCTCTGTTCTTAACGCTACCTCGCTAATGCGGGAAATGGCGAATAGTTTGAAAGAAAAAAGAAATATATATATATGCATATATATATATATATATATATATATATATATATATATATATATATCCCTGGGGATAGGGGATTAAGAATACTTCCCACGTATTCCCTGCGTGTCGTAGAAGGCGACTAAAAGGGGAGGGAGCGGGGGGCTGGAAATCCTCCCCTCTCGTTTTTTTTTTTTTTTTTTTTTTTTTTTTTTTTTCCAAAAGAAGGAACAGAGAATTGGGCCAGGTGAGGGTATTCCCTCAAAGGCCCAGTCCTCTGTTCTTAATGCTACCTCGCTAACGCGGGAAATGGCGAATAGTATAAAAGAAAAAGAAAGATATATATATATATATATATATATATATATGTATATATGTATATATGTATATATATGTTAATTGACAGGCGTGCGAAAGAGAGACTTTTGGATGTTAATGTGCTGAGAGGTGCAACTGGAGGGATGTCTGATCATTATCTTGTGGAGGCTAAGGTGAAGATTAGTATGGGTTTTCAGAGAAGAGGAGTGAATGTTGGGGTGAAGAAGGTGGTGAGAGTAAGTGAGCTTGGGAAGGAGACCTGTGTGGGGAAGTACCAGGAGAGACTGTGTACAGAATGGAAAAAGGTGAGAACAATGGAAGTAAGGGGAGTGGGGGAGGAATGGGATGTATTTAGGGAATCAGTGATGGATTGCGCAAAAGATGCTTGTGGCATGAGAATAGTGGGAGGTGGGCTGTTTAGAAAGGGTAGTGAGTGGTGGGATGAAGAAGTAAGAGTATTAGTGAAAGAGAAGAGAGAGGCATTTGGACGATTTTTGCAGGGAAAAAATGCAATTGAGTGGGAGAAGTATAAAAGAAAGAGACAGGAGGTCAAGAGAAAGGTGCAAGAGGTGAAAAAAAGGGCAAATGAGACTTGGGGTGAGAGACTATCAGTAAATTTTAGGGAGAATAAAAAGATGTTCTGGAAGGAGGTAAATAGGGTGCGTAAGACAAGGGAGCAAATGGGAACTTCAGTGAAGGGCGTAAATGGGGAGGTGATAACAAGTAGTGGTGATGTGAGAAGGAGATGGAATGAGTATTTTGAAGGTTTGTTGAATGTGTCTGATGACAGAGTGGCAGATATAGGGTGTTTTGGTCGAGGTGGTGTGCAAAGTGAGAGGGTTAGGGAAAATGATTTGGTAAACAGAGAAGAGGTACTAAAAGCTTTGCGGAAGATGAAAGCCGGCAAGGCAGCAGGTTTGGATGGTATTGCAGTGGAATTTATTAAAAAAGGGGGTGACTGTATTGTTGACTGGTTGGTAAGGTTATTTAATGTATGTATGACTCATGGTGAGGTGCCTGAGGATTGGCGGAATGCGTGCATAGTGCCATTGTACAAAGGCAAAGGGGATAAGAGTGAGTGCTCAAATTACAGAGGTATAAGTTTGTTGAGTATTCCTGGTAAATTATATGGGAGGGTATTGATTGAGAGGGTGAAGGCATGTACAGAGCATCAGATTGGGGAAGAGCAGTGCGGTTTCAGAAGTGGTAGAGGATGTGTGGATCAGGTGTTTGCTTTGAAGAATGTATGTGAGAAATACTTAGAAAAGCAAATGGATTTGTATGTAGCATTTATGGATCTGGAGAAGGCATATGATAGAGTTGATAGAGATGCTCTGTGGAAGGTATTAAGAATATATGGTGTGGGAGGCAAGTTGTTAGAAGCAGTGAAAAGTTTTCATCGAGGATGTAAGGCATGTGTACGTGTAGGAAGAGAGGAAAGTGATTGGTTCTCAGTGAATGTAGGTTTGCGGCAGGGGTGTGTGATGTCTCCATGGATGTTTAATTTGTTTATGGATGGGGTTGTTAGGGAGGTAAATGCAAGAGTCCTGGAAAGAGGGGCAAGTATGAAGTCTGTTGGGGATGAGAGAGCCTGGGAAGTGAGTCAGTTGTTGTTCGCTGATGATACAGCGCTGGTGGCTGATTCATGTGAGAAACTGCAGAAGCTGGTGACTGAGTTTGGTAAAGTGTGTGGAAGAAGAAAGTTAAGAGTAAATGTGAATAAGAGCAAGGTTATTAGGTACAGTAGGGTTGAGGGTCAAGTCAATTGGGAGGTAAGTTTGAATGGAGAAAAACTGGAGGAAGTGAAGTGTTTTAGATATCTGGGAGTGGATCTGTCAGCGGATGGAACCATGGAAGCAGAAGTGGATCATAGGGTGGGGGAGGGGGCGAAAATTTTGGGAGCCTTGAAAAATGTGTGGAAGTCGAGAACATTATCTCGGAAAGCAAAAATGGGTATGTTTGAAGGAATAGTGGTTCCAACAATGTTGTATGGTTGCGAGGCGTGGGCTATGGATAGAGTTGTGCGCAGGAGGATGGATGTGCTGGAAATGAGATGTTTGAGGACAATGTGTGGTGTGAGGTGGTTTGATCGAGTAGGTAACGTAAGGGTAAGAGAGATGTGTGGAAATAAAAAGAGCGTGGTTGAGAGAGCAGAAGAGGGTGTTTTGAAATGGTTTGGGCACATGGAGAGAATGAGTGAGGAAAGATTGACCAAGAGGATATATGTGTCGGAGGTGGAGGGAACGAGGAGAAGAGGGAGACCAAATTGGAGGTGGAAAGATGGAGTGAAAAAGATTTTGTGTGATCGGGGCCTGAACATGCAGGAGGGTGTAAGGAGGGCAAGGAATAGAGTGAATTGGAGCGATGTGGTATACAGGGGTTGACGTGCTGTCAGTGGAGTGAATCAAGGCATGTGAGGCGTCTGGTGTGTACCATGGAAAGCTGTGTAAGTATGTATATTTGCGTGTGTGGACGTATGTATATATATATATATATATATATATATATATATATATATATATATATATAAGAGAATAACAACCACTGTAAGAAAGAACTTAGGTGACAGGATACAAAGTAAACTAAAGAATAGAGATACAAAAAAGTGACAAAACTACACTCATGTCAACGTAGCAAAAATGGTAAGACCTTCATGGTGATGGTATTGGTAAGAGATACTTTGAGCAAAAGAACCTGTCATTAATTATAAAGAGACACAGTCGCCAATGCTGCTCAGATGGACTGAAGCGTGTTGTGATGTAAACTGCAGATTTCAGGAAATGGTCCGAAAGTAAAACTCCAGAGACAAGAAAGGAATATGTGGACCAGATAGACAATGTAAAGAAAATGGAAATAGAGCCTGAAAAGGAACATGGAAAAAACGGGAAGGAAAATTACAAGACACCTTTGAAGATAATGAAAGATTTTCTTTTAAAAAGGCAAAATATTTTTCGCACACTGAAAGGCAGCTTAAATGATGGCAGAATTAATGATAATAGCCAGCGTAAAAGAACAACAAAAATGAAAAATAGGAAAATTTCTTTAAACATAAACTAAACTATGAAGCTTCAAGCAGGGAATACAAAACGCATGAGCGAAGAGAATCTACGAAATGAAGGGTCGGCCATAAATATATATATATATATATTTTTTCTTTTTATTTATTTTATAGTCAGTTGATATATATATATATATATATATATATATATATATATATATATATATATATATATATATATATATATATATATATATATATATATATATATATATATATATATATATATATATATATATGTGTGTGTGTGTGTGTGTGTGTGTGTTATTGTAATATACCTGCACTTGGTTGCACTGCGAATAAGAATTCACTTTCGTGGACGGCAGACACGAATTTCTCGTCCCGAGAGAATCCTATTATACTTGGGGAGTAGCCTGGAAGCTGGCTGGCGCAGCCCCATAGGAAAGGGTCCTGGGGCTGCATGTATATGTAAAAACATATGAACTTATGTATGTACGTATACATATGTATACCTTGTTCTATGATGGTGGCTTGCGTGCCCTGCAACGTGAATGCACGGATGAGCTTTGTGACGAACTTATATTCCAGTAGTTTTGGAACACATTTGTCGACCTGACCCAACTGCTGGAAATTTCTCGATTTAATGTATTTATTATTTCTATTTTCTACTTTTCCTCTCGATGTCTTTTAGTTTATGGTATTGCTCAAGGTAGAACTGCTACAGTTGAGTAGATCAAATTTGTAGACAATTTTCAAGATAACAGAAATTCTTTGAAAATAACCGTAACATAAACTATGTCATGGATTTATCATTTATATAAAAGGAGATTGGCTGATAAGCTTTCTTTGAGTGGTTAATAAACTGGATCTTTCTTTCATGTAATTAGATAATTAGAAATTATTATATACGTCTTACAAGACTCAGCTAATGAAAGTTATTAGAGTATAAACTGCATACTAAGATCACAGATAATGTCAGATGTCTACTTACATTTTAACACTACAAAACATAAAGGTTTAGTGAAGCAGAGAATATGGACACGGAAACCACTCAAGTGAGTTTAGATGCTGCAAATAAATCAGTGAATAACAGAATCACACACACACACACACACACACACACACACACACACACACACACACACACACACACACACACATACACACATATATATATATATATATATATATATATATATATATATATATATATATATATATATATATATATATATATATATATATATATATATATATATATATATATATATATATACATATATATACATATATTTTTTTTTTTCAAACTATTCGCCATTTCCCGCGTTAGCGAGGTAGCGTTAAGAACAGAGGACTGGGCCTTTTTTGGAATATCCTCACCTGGCCCCCTCTGTTCCTTCTTTTGGAAAATTCAAAAAAAAAAAGAAAAACAAGAGGGGAGGATTTCCAGCCCCCCGCTCCCTCCCCTTTTAGTCGCCTTCTACGACACGCAGGGAATACGTGGGAAGTATTCTTAATCCCCTATCCCCAGGGATATACTTATATATATATATATATATATATATATATATATATATATATATATATATATATATATATATATATATATATATATATATATATATATCTGGGAGTGGATCTGGCAGCGGATGGAACCGTGGAAGCGGAGGTGGATCATGGGGTGGGGGAGGGGGCGAAAATCCTGGGGGCCTTGAAGAATGTGTGGAAGTCGAGAACATTATCTCGGAAAGCAAAAATGGGTATGTTTGAAGGAGTAGTGGTTCCAACAATGTTGTATGGTTGCGAGGCGTGGGCTATGGATAGAGTTGTGCGCAGGAGGATGGATGTGCTGGAGGTGAGGTGTTTGAGGACAATGTGTGGTGTGGGGTGGTTTGGTCGAGTGAGTGACGTGGGGGTAAGAGAGATGTGTGGAAATAAAAAGAGCGTGGTTGAGAGAGCAGAGGAGGGTGTTTTGGGGTGGTTTGGGCACGTGGAGAGGATGAGTGAGGAAAGGTTGACCAAGGGGATATATGTGTCGGAGGTGGGGGGAACAAGGGGAAGAGGGAGACCAGGTTGGAGGTGGAGGGATGGAGTGAAAGAGATTTTGTGTGATCGGGGCCTGAACATGCAGGAGGGTGAAAGGAGGGCAAGGAATAGAGTGAATTGGAGCGATGTGGTATACCGGGGTTGACGTGCTGTCAGTGGATTGAAGCAGGGCATGTGAGGCGTCTGGGGTAAACCATGGAAAGCTGTGTAGGTATGTATATTTGCGTGTGTGGACGTATGTATATACATGTGTATGGGGGGGGGGGGTTGGGCCATTTCTTTCGTCTGTTTCCTTGCGCTACCTCGCAAACGCGGGAGACAGCGACAAAGTATAATAAAAATAAATAATAAATATATATATATGCACCAATCGCCACAGGAAAGAGAAAATGAAAACGGTGAGGACTTTCGTACTGATGGTGAAATGACCGGTGTCGACGAAGGGTATTCGAGTACATAGTATTCGAATAGTCATTTCTCTATCAGGGGCTATCATAGCCTAGCGGTAGCGCTCCCTCCTGTTGCACAGGGGTCCCGGGTTCGATCCTGGCTGTTGGAGGTTTGTATGTTCTATGAAGATGCGCGTTCAGATGCACTTTTTTTCGTATATATTTATCTTATTTACAAAACTTCGTCGCTGTCTCCTGGGCAAGCGATGTAGCTTAAGGAAACAGTCGAAAGAATGGCCCAACCCACCCAAATACATATGTATATACATACACGTCCACACACGCAAATATACATACCTATACATTTCAATGTATACATATATATACATACACAGACATATACATACATACACATGTACATAATTCATACTTGCTGCCCTCAGCAATTCCAGTCGCCACCCTGCCATATATGAAATGACAACCCCCTCCCCCCGCAAACCCGCGAGGTAGCGCTAGGAAAAGACAATAAAGGCCACATTCGTTCACACTCAGTCTCTAACTGTCATGTATAATGCACCGAAACCACAGCTCCCTTTCCACATCTCAGACGCTTCACATACCCTGGTTCAATCCACTGACAGCACGTCGACCCCTGTACACCACATCGTTCCAATTTACTCCATTCCTATATTCGTATATATATATATATATATATATATATATATATATATATATATATATATATATATATATATATATATATATATATATATATATATATATATATATATATATATGTATATATATATATATATATATATATATATATATATATATATATATGGATGGGGTTGTTAGGGAGGTGAATGCAAGAGTTTTGGAAAGAGGGGCAAGTATGAAGTCTGTTGGGGATGAGAGAGCTTGGGAAGTGAGTCAGTTGTTGTTCGCTGATGATACAGCGCTGGTGGCTGATTCATGTGAGAAACTGCAGAAGCTGGTGACTGAGTTTGGTAAAGTGTGTGAAAGAAGAAAGTTAAGAGTAAATGTGAATAAGAGCAAGGTTATTAGGTACAGTAGGGTTGAGGGTCAAGTCAATTGGGAGGTGAGTTTGAATGGAGAAAAACTGGAGGAAGTGAAGTGTTTTAGATATCTGGGAGTGGATCTGGCAGTGGATGGAACCATGGAAGCGGAAGTGGATCATAGGGTGGGGGAGGGGGCGAAAATTCTGGGAGCCTTGAAGAATGTGTGGAAGTCGAGAACATTATCTCGGAAAGCAAAAATGGGTATGTTTGAAGGAATAGTGGTTCCAACAATGTTGTATGGTTGCGAGGCGTGGGCTATGGATAGAGTTGTGCGCAGGAGGATGGATGTGCTGGAAATGAGATGTTTGAGGACAATGTGTGGTGTGAGGTGGTTTGATCGAGTAAGTAACGTAAGGGTAAGAGAGATGTGTGGAAATAAAAAGAGCGTGGTTGAGAGAGCAGAAGAGGGTGTTTTGAAATGGTTTGGGCTCATGGAGAGAATGAGTGAGGAAAGATTGACCAAGAGGATATATGTGTCGGAGGTGGAGGGAGCAAGGAGAAGAGGGAGACCAAATTGGAGGTGGAAAGATGGAGTGAAAAAGATTTTGTGTGATCGGGGCCTGAACATGCAGGAGGGTGAAAGGAGGGCAAGGAATAGAGTGAATTGGAGCGATGTGGTATACCGGGGTTGACGTGCTGTCAGTGGATTGAATCAAGGCATGTGAAGCGTCTGGGGTAAACCATGGAAAGCTGTGTAGGTATGTATATTTTGCGTGTGTGGACGTACATGTGTATGGGGGTGGGTTGGGCCATTTCTTTCGTCTGTTTCCTTGCGCTACCTCGCAAACGCGGGAGACAGCGACAAACAAATATATATATATATATATATATATATATATATATATATATACCCGGAAAAGGTATGCGTGAGCAAAGTTTAAGTAGTGAACTAAGATTAGTGAAGAACAAAAGAAAGAACATGGACCATATTAAGCGCAATTTCTATCAAACAACGGAAAAACTAATCTTCCTTCCAGATAAAACCCACAAGGTAAAACCCCTTCCCTTATGATGTCTGGTATATGATAATGGTTGGTTAACGACTTACCTGAACATGGAGAAATACTTTTTCCTTAACAAGATTGATAACCTATGGAACAATTTGACAAATTAGAGCGATTGAAAGTAGTACTACAGGTAAGTTTAAGGATATACTTGATAGATATTTCCCTTCAAGTTTACAACTTTCATTATTTGCGCCTGAAATGCAAAATGACAATTTAGAGATAATTCGTTTTCAATTATTTGTAGGCTCTCTAAACTTTTACGACACTATTCTCTGAGTTTATGATATCTTCCACTATCACAAACAGTGTCGAAATGACCCTAGTGGTCTGTTGCTGTTTGAATTCTTATATATTCCTTTGCATTCTCCATCCTTGAATGTTTCGTGCAATCCAAACCCTCTCGACCAAGCAATCCTTCTGTCACAAACTAGAACTCATGTAGAATGGTACCAAAACTAGTCTATTATAAAGTATTTTTCTTGTCACAGTGAACTGCAAATTCTGATCTAAATGTTGACCGATACGTTTTTCCGGGAAATATTTGGAGGTCAGTGACTTCAATTTTTTCACAGTAATGCTGACACTGATCTCAAGAATTAGAACTAATCTCATGTTAAGTAAATTTTTCATAATATCATCCCTTAGTTATTGTGTATTTCCGTCGGTGAGAGAGATAGACAAGACAGATAGACAAACAGAATTTTTTCCAAGGCCTTCAGTTATATCTCCTTTTCAACATTTCTCTACAGTTTGCTTTGAGCTCTCCCAGCGACTGCCACAGCTTGGAAGCGGGAGGAGCACCGCCAATAGTGGGTATTCCATATTCATGAATGTCTCTGACAACACTGAGGCACTGCCTAGCATTAATTAGTCGTCAAAAAAAAAAGAACTGCATCAAACTACTGCTTTTTGACGAAACCTAGGGTCTTACATACGAAAGTTAACAGCGCACTAGTAGAAAAGATAATGCTTTTTGATACCAGATACCAATCGCCTGTCTAGCCCTCCGTTGGAGACTTGACGAGGGGCGGATATGGTGTACTATTGCGCTGTTCAGCCAACTGGGCCGACGGACTTTACAAGCCTCTGTCTTTGTGTTTACCTCCTTCCCCATTCCCCACCTTCTCATCACCAGCCGAGTATTGTACAATACACAGTATCCTTCTCCTGTTTCCATACTGCGTTTCCAGTCGAAGAATGGCGGGCAGGAGGAAGGAAAGAAGGGAGCTCCAGGAAGCCAATGGCCAGTTCTCCTCTCGACAGAGACATGGTGAAGAAGAGGACATCCTCCATACAGATTTCGAAGGTATCCCCGCACACTTACTTACTGAAAGTCGTGCACGCACGCACAAACACTCGGTATATTCAGCATCGGTCAGACTAATATCATGGAAAAACCATTTTCCCTGGTACAAGCTCTGCTACCTCTGGGGAATGAGGCTGGTGGTCAGTACAAACATTTTGCGCCATTATTTCCACCCGCACGTAACCCAGTCAGATTCAGCTCGGTGGTGCACTCCAGAGTTGAAAGAGAGAGAGAGAGAGAGAGAGAGAGAGAGAGAGAGAGAGAGAGAGAGAGAGAGAGAGAGAGAGAGAGAGAGAGAGAGAGAGAGAGAGAGCAGTCCTTCATATGCTGGGAAATACGTTTTGGTGTCAACTCCACAGAGTCGTAAACATAAGTAACTTTACCCACATAATCCTGCCGCTTGTCCGAGCCATCCGCAGTCGTATACCCTGGTATACAAGATGATATACAACATTACTATGATTACGGGATTCTGTGACCTCTGATGCTCATCAATAGGTGCAAAACAAATATATATCATGTATGTTGTTCCTACTTTACACAGAATTCTGAATTAATAATCTGGGCGCAGGTGAACCAATAATTTCACCCGCATTGATTCTATTACGTTGCAATAACACGATTAATAACAATATCCAGCGAAGGCTCACACAAATCTATGTTTGTGATATATAGGTAGAGAAAATGGCTCACCAGCTTTAAATAGTAAGCATCTCATCGAGATTTAATCATTGGATGACAAATAAATGCAAAAAAATTAAGGAACCTAAACTGAAGAATGATTTTTTTTTTTCTAGAGTTATAAATTTCTTGGTCCTTCGGTAAATTCATCTCCCGTACCTCAAGCAAGAACCTGGCTACATAGGTCTCAAAACTGTGTGCGTCAACATATTTGCATATTATAACTTACGAATTCACTGAAGTCCTTTCGAATGGTGTGGTCACGTAGAACGCATGGCTGGTGATAAATCGGTCGAGAAAATATATAGCAATACAACAGAAGGTAAAAGAAGAAGATGACGAGGAAAATGGTGGATAGATGTAGTGAGAGAACTCGTAAAGGCTCAGTAGACCTTCAAGATGAAGATGTTGAAGGGATAACTTTGGTTTGGATAAAACTGAGCTACTTGATTTATTGAGGTGATGTGAATGGAGACGTTGGTCCCGATGAACTAAGTGTGATGTGAAAAAAGTAAGAAGCACATCTATAAGCGTAGAAATCCATGTTTTATCTTAACACACTTCACAGTGTGTACGTAAGTGATGTACGGGAGGTTCATGTGTCTGGACCACCTAATTAAACTGTAAACTGAGTAATGATAACAAATTTACAGACAAAACAGATGTCAGGCAAAATATAGTGTGCTAACACACACACACACACACACACACACACACACACACACACACACACACACACACACACACACACAGGCATACAGAAACACACACACACACACACACACACACACACACACACACACACACACACACACACACACACACACACACACACACACACACACACACACACACACACACACACACACACACACACACACACATAATACCCTCCAACAGCAAGAATTCAAATCTGGGACCTTTTGCGTGGTAGTTGGGAACGTTAATGCTAACACATATCTTCATATCTCATCTACATATTCATATTATCGGGTAGGATGATAATTACTGCTAATTATGTCGAACGTCTTGAGAGTCTTGGTGTCACCTCAGACCATCAGTTCCTCTGGTCCCTTATTTTCAGAAACAGGAAGAGTAAAGCAGTTCCTGAAGGAGGTATTAAGAGAAGACCTATTTTACTTTCCCAGACACTATAGTGTATGAGACATCATGTTCCCTTACTCAATGTTTAGATATGTACTTTTTGTTGAATAAATGAAAATCATTCAATTATTCTTAAACTTTGAATGAGATATTTAGTCATTTAAGTTTACCAGAGATTTATAAATTAGAATGGTTGAAAGGAATACTATAGATACGTTTCAGAAGAGATCTGATGAATATTTCAAGTCCACGAGTAACATTATTTGCTCCTTCTTAAGTCATATTGACGTTTGAAGGTTTTCCTCATTGAATCATCGATTTGCTTCTTTTTCCCTGTTTACCACTACGCACAAACAACCTCGAAGGGACTTGATGGTCTGCTGAATTCCTTTTAATTCGTTTTATTCTTTCTTTTACGGTGCACCTGTGAATCAAAGACTAGGTCTTCCCTAACGTGAGCTGCAGCCTGTTCTATTTTGGCTCGGGCCATCTCCTGGCCAATGGTATTGTTCAGGATGCTTCATTTTCGGATCTGATTGCTCTTGACGAATCGTTCGTTCACTTGTCCTCAGCGCTGTTTGCAGAGAGGAAATCGGTTTCCCGGTCACCAACAGAGCTCTATGGGATTTCTGGCAGCATTTCAGATAATGGGCCAATGAAGGCTGCAGCTTATGACAGTCTGGGCATCAAACCTCTCGGAGACGTACGATTGAATACATTTTTGTCACCGAAAAACTTTTGCTCGTGTGGGATCGCGCAACCTGGTGGAGTTCTTTCATTGTGTCTGGAAAGCCACTCCCTTCACCTCTAGAGACCGTCTTCCTTGCTTCACACAGAAGAGAGACGAAGGATAGTGAGAGCGAGAGAGTTGAAAAGCGACTTTAGGGAGGTTGGTGGGGTAACTGTGGAGGCATTGGGTTGGAAATAGCAAAATGAGGGGAAAGTGACAAGGAGCTGAAGGGTGACGGTGGTAAATTAAGCAGTACCAGAGAGCTGAGGGGAAAGCTGAGGGGAGATCTGAGAGGAGAGCTGAGGGGAGAACTAAGTGGAAAGCTGAAAGAGGAGGCTAATGGTGGTCGGACGGCTGTCAATGGTTAACTGATGACACAGTACACTTCTGAGACATGTCAATAGCTTCAAGGTGACGCTGATTCAGGTATAACAGATCAGATACAAATCTTGAACTTTAAGCGAAATTCGTTGTCTTCTTTCTCTCTGCAAGTGAATTTTTTTATTAACCTGCATCAATTAATACAATGCTAATCAATGATCACTTTTGTAACGCAAGAATCACAGTACCTGTAACGCACTGTGGTAATGTACCAGATTACTGCAGAAGACATGGTGATGCTTGTACCGCTGCCACACTTACCGCAGCCACACCTACTGCTGCCTCACCTACCGCTGCCACACTTACCGCAGCCACACCTACTGCTGCCACACTTACCGCAGCCACACCTACTGCTGCCACACCTACTGCTGCCACACTTACCGCAGCTACACCTACTGCTGCCACACTTACCGCAGCCACAACTACTGCTGCCACACCTACTGCTGCCACACCTACCGCTGCCACACTTACCGCAGCCACACCTACTGCTGCCACACCTACCGCTGCCACACTTACCGCTGCCACACCTACTGCTGCCACACTTACCGCAGCCACACCTACTGCTGCCACACCTACCGCTGCCACACTTACCGCTGCCACACCTACTGCTGCCACACTTACCGCTGCCACACCTACCGCTGCCACACTTACCGCAGCTACACCTACTGCTGCCACACTTACCGCAGCCACAACTACTGCTGCCAAATGCAATCATCAACTAGTTCGTTATTCATCAATAACACTTACAGGAACTTTTATGGTAGTGGAAGAAAATATGAAATGAATTAACATTTATCTTTCAGTGATTCTTCTCGAGTATTTCTTAATCTTTAAGTCATGCAGTATAGTGAAAAATACATGATAATGATGGATTGCTGAATATCGCATGTTGAGCTATCGGTCGAAGCAAAATAAATGCATTTATGCATTTGAATTTAGATTGAATGTCTTCGAGAAAACCATATCCAACTTCACACGCAAATGCAACACCCACTGAGAGAGAGAGAGAGAGAGAGAGAGAGAGAGAGAGAGAGAGAGAGAGAGAGAGAGAGAGAGAGAGAGAGAGAGAGAGAGAGAGAGAGAGAGAGAGAGAGAGAGAGAGAGAGAGAGAGAGAGAGAGAGAGAGAGAGAGATTGCAAATAACAAGGAGAAAAAATTATATTCAAATGAGTCGATTACAAACTTGACGACAAACTTAAAATCAATCCTCGTCAGTGAACCTGAACCAGTCCTCCAGGTACTTGTCTGCGGGAATCACGGATGGTTCTCTGGACAGACGAAAACATGGAGACTGACATGACGCTAAGGAGGTAATGGCAGTAACAAGGATGAGGAGGTTGGATGTCGTAGAAACTTTATGGAGAAGAGATAAAAAGTAGACCATCAGTAGAAGTTCTAAGGCTTACTTGATGCTGGTTTTGTGACGATTTCGAGGGGAACTGATCATAAACAAAACTCTTGGTACAGGGATGGCAATACAGTCCTCATCCCTTTCATGTCTAAGAATGAAAACAAATCGTGTTGAGGTATATCTTAGGCAAGGTGGAAAATGCAGCTATAATGTAGGACTAATGAGTTGTATGTGCTGGTGTAAGACAGATAAGCGGTGAGCTTCGGAGAAAATATGTCACAGTGACAACGGAAGATATGAATCACTGATATGGTAACGACAGGTAGAAAATGAAAATAGTATTGCAATTTACATTTCAGGATAAAGTTATTTATTGGTGGAAGAAATAGTCAACTTAGGCGTGAAAGAGAATTTAGGTCTTATGAATGGATTCTTTGGTTACAGATGCCACACTGTGTTAGTGAGAAGCACACAGGAGGATCCGTGATATATAATACGAACACCTCATGCGAATATCATTACACTATGAAGGCTATCCCAACTGTTTCCATAATTTCAAATCAACTACAATTACTGAAAGTGGAAGAAAGTCTGGAAACTATTATTGTCGCCAAACTTCCAGCACAACCATCTACAAGGAAAAAAGTGTTTTGTAAAGTTGGGGTAAATACAAAAGTAACTTCAGCTAACAGGAGAAGACAAAAGTGTTGGAACCACATAACAAAAATCATTTATTTATGCAAACTGAGAAATTTCCTAGAAAGAAGCACAAGAAGTTAGTAGAACTGGTGGAAGAAAGGAAAAACATATCCTTATTTTCGGAGAATAGAAGCAAGAAGTTCTTTTAGCATCAAATAAAATTTAGCCCTCAGGTTATAGTCAAAGAGAGAATCAAGACAATATTCATCCAATATCCAGGGATGAGAAATGCATGACAGAATATGAAGAGAGAGCAGGCTGTTAAGACGCAGTACATAGTTCTCAAACACAAGTTCACTCGGCAAAATTACCTCCATCTCGCTCTCACCTCTCACAATGGCACATCCAGTAGAACATTAGATAACAATGGTGACAACACTCACCCATGATGTACCATCACATTCGTATTAAAACGGCAACTCGTGCCACCACTTACTCTAAAACACGCACCACTTCCATAATAGCGTTCTAAACACCATTCAAAAGACTTTCATGCACACAGTATGAAGTCAAAAGAATCCTTAAGTGCAATCCTATTCACATAGTCATGTTACTTTTCTAAATCCATAAATATTGCTAGCGCGTTTTTCCTAAACCTTCTACTACTTGTCCAAGTGAATAAGATCCGACTGATAAATCCTTTTCCCATCCTGAATCCACCATCTTTGCCACCAGACGGTTCAATAATCATTTTCACGTGACCAGTCACTATCCTATCACACACCTTGCCCAATATGCTAAACAGATACTCATGTATAATTCTTACACTCATTTTAACTCCCCTTTCTTTATGCGATGGATCAGCTACGGCCTTTGTCTAGTCATCAAGCACCTTAATCTCTTCCACGCTTCAATGCACATTTTACAATAGTATTACTTCCATTCTTTACCATCTCCCCACCGTTCTCATTTCTCGTGAGTTTCATTCTCCTAATTATTTTCACTTTTGCAAAGTCCTCCTCTGCCGTATACTTATTCATTTCTCTGCCTTTCTCTCTTGCTATTGTACCAATAGACTCGGATTTACCCCCATCACCTCAAATTAGGTCGCTAAAATGTTCCCTCAATCCTTAGAAACCTTTATCCTTTGTCTGAATCGTCTAATACAATATTACGTCTTCTGCATACCTTTCTCTTGTTTTTATTTACTTCTCCCCCGAGTAATTCTTATTCTCTTTAAAGTCTCATCTAATTTTCTTCCAAGATCCTCGTCTGGTTGTTCCTTTATGAATATATGACAAATGTTTGCCTCTCTCATTCAGGATTGTATACTTTACGTTCTTTTGCCCTTCATCAATCGCTGTTGTCTAGCAGACTTAGCTTTTCACTAACTCTTTTCCTCCTCCAACAACTTTCTAATCTCTGGAATGAGCTCTTACACTGTTTCTGCTTAGTATTCAGTAAATAATTTCTGTTTTACTCCAAGGAAGAATCCAAGAAAATCAACCATAATCAACAAAAAGTTTGTGAATTAAAGGCAAATTGTTAAAGAATTTAGATCGTGCGCAAACGAAGAAAAAACAGAAAAAGAAAATGTGTAATTATGTACTTTTAATATGTTCCCTTCATGATTCATGGCTCATTCATGAGCGTTAGAAAATCATGTCAGGTCCAAATAATCACATAGTATTATCTGCTGGCTACACTTAATGAGATTATATTCACATGTCATGTGAAAATAAAAAAAAGGTATTCAACCACTGTTACCCCCTGATAATGCCCACTCATTGATAAGGAAAAAAAAAAGAGATTCGATTGCTTTAACACATAAAAGTCGGGACCGATACTCGTAATTCCATGTTCATGTTTGAGAATCCTCTTATTTTCAGACGCTGACACATCTGTTCAGATATCTATTGATGACTCCAAGTCCACCAGAGGTCGACATTCCGATTTCACAAAGAAATTAAAGCTAAAGTGACACAAGAGCATTCTATACATCGCCTTGTCAGTTTATCTCTCTTTCCCATGTTCTATAGCATATATTTTCCTGGTTGCTGTTGCAGTGAAGAGGGAAAGATGTCAAGATTCACTAGCCTTAAGGTGGGTTCGCTCGCCTTCAGTCGACTTGAAGGTCGATGGCATCGAGCATATACACACACACGACAGTTCTGTGCAGTCACATCCTGGTGAATTGAGCATACACACCACATTCCTGTGCAGTCAAGTCATATCCTAGTGAGCTCTGACTGATACTGTTGCATGGCTTTTGTTACGTGCAGGATAGATCATGGATAATCCTGTTCATTAACGGAGAGACGCCCTCCTCATTAGTATAAGGTTTCGGAACCCAATGACCATCAGAGACCCCAGGGAGAGTTAAATCTGAATTTGACCTTGCCAGTAATATCGTCCACTCATCCTGAATTCTCCTTGCCGAACCCAGACTTTGCTGGTCATATAGATAAATTCGCTCCATTAACTGTACTCAGTACCGACAATGAAACTTCATAGCACTGCTTGCATTTGATGCTGTCATTGGAATCTCTCCCAAAATTATTAAGCGGGTTGTGAATGCAGCCACAGCATTCACAGTGCTGAATGGGAACCAAGTCAAGCGGAACAGATTTGCTTTGAAGAGAGAAGACTTTATGCTTCTTTCAGTCTCCTCAGAGAAGAGCTTGACAATAACCTTTACGAGATCAGTCTTGCAGAAAGATATACTTTCACCAACGCGTGTAGTAAATATGGCCCAGCGCTCATGCATGAGCTTGGCAGTAGAATCTATGATCTCACTTTCCACAAGCTGTTCATCGAGTTTCCCGTACGGTTTGATTCGCAGAGGTCCTGGGTTCGCCAACTCTGGTCATGGGAGGATCACTACGCGCACCTTCAGAGTACGGGCTACACCTCCTACGTCTGGTTGTCGGACTGTTGATTCCCAGTGTGACAAATTTCCTTCCACATCTCTCATCGCTTGAGCCGTGGGACTGTGATGACACACCGCTCCGAAGCCATTTTCCTTGCAAAGGCGATTGCAGTCGCTTGCTGTGCCTAACTGCCCGGATTTTTGGGAAAAGACATCCTTTGTGCTTATCAACGTGATATTTCCATGTAAAAATTTGTATAAATCGCTTTTATTGAAGAGTCAGTCATCTTGATAGCTTCCTTTATTTCCTCATAAGCAAAGCATTTTACTACTTAAGACGTAGGTAAAAATTTATCATCCCCAGCTTTATCATATCCGACGTGAGCCTCACTCATTGCGATGATAGTGTAGAGATAAATGTGCAGCCTCCAGATCTATCTAAGTACTGCTCAGATGTTCTCCAGATGGTTCTCTACGATTGATAACATCACATTTAGACTGAATCTCTGGTTCTGCTCAAAGTTCTATTAGCCAGATCCCGAAGAAGCTTTAATTGTACTTTACACTTATGACTAGCGATCAACTAAAACAAATACTCTGCACTGTTTTACGATTTCCTGAAATCTTTAGGCAAAGAACAAACTAAGCCAAGGAATAAGTCACTTCATCAACTGCTCCGTGTACACCCAACGAATAAGTATTTACGGATGGGTCCGAAATGGTTGGTAAGCGTGAATGCGAGAAGCATTTCTTAATAGTTATGGAAGCTGTGTGTGTATATACGCACAACTATAGTGCAAATGAGAGCGCACTTTTACAGAACACACAATGCACTCCAATAGCGGAGATTCGAAACCAGTACCATTTGTGTGATAGGTGAGTACACTAACCACTCGGATTTGCTGCCCATAATAATAGAATGATTAGTCCATATATATATATATAATATATATATATATATATATATATATATATATATATATATATATATATATGTATATATATATATATATATATATATATATATATATATATATATATATATATATATATATATATTTTATTTATATCTATTTTCCTTTGTCGGTGTCTCCCGCGTTAGCGAGGTAGCGTAAGGAAACAGATGAAAGAATGGCCGAACCCACCCACATACACATGTATATACATACGCGTCCACACACGCAAATATACATACCTATACATCTCAACGTATACATATATATACACACAGATATATACATATACAGATATATACACATACAGATATATACACACAGATATATACACATACAGATATATACATATATACCTCGC
>NC_092237.1:18953048-19008048 GCF_036320965.1 Panulirus ornatus
GATGCAAACTGGTATCGCTCAGTGTTCACACGCTGATATGAAGTCCACTGCGCCTCAGTGGATGATACACGTGCAGTCTGTCTCGTCACTCGGACATATTAGGTCAGTATTTCCATACACGGCACTGCACGTGACGCCTTCCACACCGTACTTAACGAGGGACTTCATGATGGGCGAGTCCATGAGGCCCTTCAGGAAGAGGAGGTCGGTGTGGTGGGCGTCGGCCGTCCCGTTCAGCTCGCCCATCCTCTCCACCACGTGCTCGTACGCCGCGATGGCCCGCTTGTCGCGCCAGAGGGCGTATATATATATATATATATATATATATATATATATATATATATATATATATATATATATATATATATATATATATTTATCTATTCATTTATTTCATCTATATTCCTTTGTCGCTGTCTCCCGCGGTAGCGAGGTAACGCAAGGAAACAGACGAAAGAATGGCCCAATCCACCCACATACACATGTATATACTTACACGTCCACACACGCACGTATACATACTATACATCTCAACGTATAAATATATATACACACACAGACATATACATATATACACATGTACATAATTCATACTGTCTGCCTTCATTCATTCCCATCACCACCCCGCCACACACGATATTACAACCCCCTCCCCCCTCATGTGCGCGAGGTAGCGTAGGGAAAAGACAACAAAGGCCACAATCGTTCACACTCAGTTTCTAGCTGTCATGTAATAATGCACCGAAACCACAGCTCCCTTTCCACATCAAGGCCCCACAAAACTTTCCATAGTATACCCCAGACGCTTCACATGTCCTGGTTCAATCCATTGACAGCACGTCGACCCCGGTATACCACATCGTTCCAATTCACTCTACTCCTTGCACGCCTTTCACCCTCCTGCATGCTCAGGCCCCGGTCACTCAAAATCTTTTTTACTCCATCTTTCCACCTCTAATTTGGTCTCCCACTTCTCCTCGTTCCCTTCACCTGTGACATATATATGCTCTTGGTCAATCTTTCCTCACTCATTCTCTCCATTTGACCAAACCATTTCCAAACACCCTCTTGTGCTCCCTCAACTACACTCTTTTTATTACCACACATCTCTCTAACCCTATTATTACTTACTCGATTAAACCACCTCACACCACATATTGTCCTCAAACATCTCATTTCCAGCACACCCACCCTCCTCCGCACAACTTTATCTATAGCCCACGCCTCGCAACATAAAACATTGTTATATCTACTCGTCCTTCAAACATACCCAGTTTTGCTTTCTGAGATATTGTTCTCGACTTCCACACATTCTTCAACGCTCCCAGAACTTTCGCCCCCTCCCCCACCCCAAGATTCACTTCCACCTCCATGGTTCCATCCGCTGCCAAATCCACTCCCAGATATCTAAAACACTTCACTTCCTCCAGTTTTTCTCCATTCAAACTTACCTCCCAATTGACTTGTCCTTCAAGCCTACTGTACCTAATAACCTTGGTCTCATTCACATTTACTCTCACCTCTCTTCTTTCACACACTTTACCAAACTCAGTCACAAGCTTCTGCAGCTTCTCACACGAATCAGCCACCAGCACCTTATTATCAGCGAACAACTGACTCACTTCCCAAGCTCTCTCATTCACAACAGACAGCATACTTGCCCGTCATCCCAAAACTCTTGCATTCACCTCCCTAACAACCTCATCCATAAACAAATTAAACGACCGTGGAGACATCACACACACCTGCCGCAAACCTACATTCACTGATAACTAATCACTTTCCTCTCAGAGTTCCTACACGTACACATGCCTTACATCCTCGATAAAAACTTTTCACTGCTCCTAACAACTTGTCTCCCACACCATATATTCTATATATATATATATGTATATTTTTTTTTTTTTTTTTTTTATACTTTGTCGCTGTCTCCCGCGTTTGCGAGGTAGCGCAAGGAAACAGACGAAAGAAATGGCCCAACCCCCCCCCATACACATGTACATACACACGTCCACACACGCAAATATACATACCTACACAGCTTTGAATGGTTTACCCCAGACGCTTCACATGCCTTGATTCAATCCACTGACAGCACGTCAACCCCTGTATACCACATCGCTCCAATTCACTCTATTCCTTGCCCTCCTTTCACCCTCCTGCATGTTCAGGCCCCGATCACACAAAATCTTTTTCACTCCATCTTTCCACCTCCAATTTGGTCTCCCTCTTCTCCTCGTTCCCTCCACCTCCGACACATATATCCTCTTGGTCAATCTTTCCTCACTCATTCTCTCCATGTGCCCAAACCATTTCAAAACACCCTCTTCTGCTCTCTCAACCACGCTCTTTTTATTTCCACACATCTCTCTTACCCTTACGTTACTTACTCGATCAAACCACCTCACACCACACATTTTCATCAAACATCTCATTTCCAGCACATCCATCCTCCTGCGCACATCTCTATCCATAGCCCACGCCTCGCAACCATACAACATTGTTGGAACCACTATTCCTTCAAACATGCCCATTTTTGCTTTCCGAGATAATGTTCTCGACTTCCACACATTTTTCAAGGCTCCCAAAATTTTCGCCCCCTCCCCCACCCTATGATCCACTTCCGCTTCCATGGTTCCATCCGCTGACAGATCCACTCCCAGATATCTAAAACACTTCACTTCCTCCAGTTTTTCTCCATTCAAACTCACCTCCCAATTGACTTGACCCTCACCCCTACTGTACCTAATAACCTTGCTCTTATTCACATTTACTCTTAACTTTCTTCTTCCACACACTTTACCAAACTCAGTCACCAGCTTCTGCAGTTTCTCACATGAATCAGCCACCAGCGCTGTATCATCAGCGAACAACAACTGACTCACTTCCCAAGCTCTCTCATCCCCAACAGACTTCATACTTGCCCCTCTTTCCAGGACTCTTGCATTTACCTCCCTAACAACCCCATCCATAAACAAATTAAACAACCATGGAGACATTACACACCCCTGCCGCAAACCTACATTCACTGAGAACCAATCACTTTCCTCTCTTCCTACACGTACACATGCCTTACATCCTCGATAAAAACTTTTCACTGCTTCTAACAACTTGCCTCCCACACCATATATTCTTAATACCTTCCACAGAGCATCTCTATCAACTCCATTATATGCCTTCTCCAGATCCATGAATGCTACATACAAATGAATTTGCTTTTCTAAGTATTTCTCACATACATTCTTCAAAGCAAACACCTGATCCACACATCCTCTACCACTTCTGAAACCGCACTGCTCTTCCCCAATCTGATGCTCTGTACATGCCTTCACCCTCTCAATCAATACCCTCCCATATAATTTACCAGGAATACTCAACAAACTTATACCTCTGTAATTTGAGCACTCACTCTTATCCCCTTTGCCTTTGTACAATGGCACTATGCACGCATTCCGCCAATCCTCAGGCACCTCACCATGAGTCATACATACATTAAATAACCTTACCAACCAGTCAACAATACAGTCACCCCCTTTTTTAATAAATTCCACTGCAATACCATCCAAACCTGCTGCCTTGCCGGCTTTCATCTTCCGCAAAGCTTTTACTACCTCTTCTCTGTTTACCAAATCATTTTCCCCAACCCTCTCACTTTGCACACCACCTCGACCAAGACACCCTAGACACCCTGCCACTCTATCATCAAACACATTCAACAAACCTTCAAAATACTCATTCCATCTCCTCACATCACCACTACTTGTTATCACCTCCCCATTAGCGCCCTTCACTGAAGTTCCCATTTGCTCCTTTGCCTTACGCACTTTATTTACCTCCTTCCAGAACATCTTTTTATTCTCCCTAAATTTGATGATACTCTCTCACCCCAACTCTCATTTGCCCTCTTTTTCACCTCTTGCACCTTTCTCTTGACCTCCTGTCTCTTTCTTTTATACATCTCCCACTCAATTGCATTTTTTCCCTGCAAAAATCGTCCAAATGCCTCTCTCTTCTCTTTCACTAATAATCTTACTTCTTCATCCCACCACTCACTACCCTTTCTAATCAACCCACCTCCCACTCTTTTCATGCCACAAGCATCTTTTGCGCAATCCATCACTGATTCCCTAAATACATCCCATTCCTCCCTCACTCCCCTTACTTCCATTGTTCTCACCTTTTCCCATTCTGTACTCAGTCTCTCATGGTACTTCCTCACACAAGTCTCCTTCCCAAGCTCACTTACTCTAACCACCCTTTTCATCCCAACATTCACTCTTCTTTTCTGAAAACCCATACAAATCTTCACCTTAGCCTCCACAAGATAATGATCAGACATCCCTCCAGTTGCACCTCTCAGCACATTAACATCCAAAAGTCTCTCTTTCGCGCGCCTGTCAATTAACACGTAATCCAATAACGCTCTCTGGCCATAGGAATATATATATATATATATATATATATATATATATATATATATATATATATATATATATATATATATATATATATATATATATATATATATATATATATATATATATATTCCTATGAGTCCACGGGGAAAATGAAACACGAAAAGTTCCCAAGTGCACTTTCTTGTAATAATCACATCATCAGGGGCGACACAAGAGAGAAATATAACAGTCAGTTGATATATATCGAATAGACGAAGCTAGGACACCATTTGGTAAATATGTTTACCAAATGGCGTCCTAGCCTCGTATTCATATACCTCCGCGTTGTACAGTTAGGTTCGGTAAAACGCTATCAGCTAGCTATGTGCGTCTGTTCAGAAATAACCGGTATAGACCTCGTTGCTCACCATTGTCAGACGAAGGGTACTCGAGTACTTAGTATTTCGAATAGTTGTTTCCTATTATACAGTCCCATAGCCTAGCGGTTAGCATGCCTGCCTCTTGCACAGGGGTCCCGGGTTCGATCCTGGCTGTTGGAGATTTGTATGTTCTATGAAGGTGCGTATTCATATGCACTTTATTCGTATTCATATACCTCCGCGTTGTACAATTAGGTTCGGTAAAACGCTATCAGCTGGCTATGTGCGTCTGTTCGGAAATAACCGGTATAGACCCCGTTGCTCACCATTGTGAGACGAAGGGTATTCGAGTACTTAGTATTTCGAATAGTTCTTTCCTATTATACAGTCCCATAGCCTAGCGGTTAGCATGCTTGCCTCTTGCACAGGGGTCCCGGGTTCGATCCTGGCTGTTGGAGGTTTGTATGTTATATATATATATCACTTTTGATATTGCATAAATAAACATTTTCAAGCGGATTATAACTGTTCCGAAACTAACTTCTCAAATACTTTTCGCATACTTTATTATTCTTAAATTTCTTTTCCTAAAGTCAAGATTTCACCGGCCAAATGATCACAGTTACCCCTCAAAATTTTATGTATCATTTTCTTTCACATTTTGCTCATCCTAGTATCATGTAGTGGTTGATGCAAAATCCCTGACGCTCTTAGCATTCCTTGGGATTGTCATCTTCCATCAGCCAATTATCCATAATTGCTTATGTTATCAGTGTTTTGCGCCAGTAGCCAACACAGTACATCAGCTTATGAGAATCACATGATATTAGTAAAAGGCGTTTGTGAGAATTTTAGCATGCTATGTTCGCGTCAAATAGTTCCCCATGACCCTAGTTAATGTCAAGTCAACAACATATCATCTAAAAGTTCACATGAACCATCAAGCTCCCATTATCAACATTTGTCTCTTATTCTCTCTGTTGCTTAAGGATGTAATCATTTACTCGAATCTCCCATCAAGCGTTTGTAGTCATTTAGTCCATATGTATAATCATTTCATCTTAATGTAGGTGGCTGATCACCTCTTGTGCTTAATTCTTTCATAATAATATTTGAATGATATTTGATTCACGTTCTGTATGATTCTTCTCAATGCATTCTATCTTTTTCTCAATGGCATTTGAATAATATTTGATTCACGTTCTGTATGATTCTTCTTACTACATTGTATTCTCTTTCATAAGACTGACTTCACCATATTCCCTACCTTCTAATATTGTCATTACACCTGCTTGTACATCATAACGCCCTTATCCAACCTGTCATACATCTCCCTAAAGGCAGTATTATCATTCAGTGTTATTACTGACCTTCCCTATCCAGTGATTCGGTTATAGAAACTAGAGTCTCCCTGTGGAAGGAAAATCCCTCCTCTTTCTTATACTTTGTTCCACACTCAGGAGCGAGTGGTGATGGCACTTGCCGTACGGTTTTGCACTCTTGCCTAGCCTAGAGGAAGTCAACAAACCTCTTTATCAGGTCAGGGAACCCACTTTCAACGTATGCCCACCTTATTTTTCATGATGGCTGACTGAGATCATTCCAAAGATAGACGAAAGAAAGAATCGGTCCGGTAAATGAATTTTTCACAAGTGGTGGAGGTGGGGCTGAACGTACTTGATGTATATCGCAAATGGTCGAGAATGTAAAATTGATCTATGACATGTCGTCCTATTTCAAAGAGCTTATCTTGTTTTTCTCGTGTCTTTGATACTGGAAAAAAGATGATTAAAATATATAATGAATCACTGAACAGGATAAAAGGCCCTTACATCTGGGACCTGTTTATCGATAACTAATGAAGTTTTAATAACCCTAGAATATTCGTCTTCGCTCACGCTTGGAAAAGGCATGACTCTTTAATAATCAGCTATATAACCTGGGAAGATAGTCATGGAAGCGTCATGCAATGGTTTAATGACCAAGGTAGAGGTATGAAGGATCGTGAGGGTTGACAGGAGGCGACTAGATATATTATCTCTCTGGTGATGTGTGTGCCGTAGCTTGCAAACAATGGTTAGATTCACTTCTCATCTCTAAAGCTGTGGATGCAGTAGTTTGCGATAACAGAAGCCAATAACAAATCTCTATTTCAGGATACATTCATAATCAAGTATGGTCAGATGAATTTTTCCATTAAGTTGGTTTAAGAAATATCAGTATATAGAAAATTTGCTCAATAGATGGATAAGAAGATAAACTCATATAATTTGTTGTACAGCTTCTTGAGATATGACAAAAAAGGAAGTAACGAGTGTCTAATGCAATGTCAACCTGTCTTGAAGCCTCATCTAGGATAGCAGTCCAAATTTGAATGGCTGGTATAGCTTGAAGGAGAGGAATTATCTTGTAGTTATATCAATCTGTCGAATGAATAGAAATACAAAAGCTATAGAGCTTTATCAACACCCTTTTTTATCTGTCGAATAAATAGAAATACAAAAGCTATAGAGCTTTATCAACACCCTTTTTTATCTGTCGAATAAATAGAAATACAAAAGCTATAGAGCTTTATCAACACCCTTTTTCCACCACTCAAAAGGAATCTATCTCACCAATACACTCTTTTAGTGCATCCTAATAATTTACTCTCTCTTTTCCTCTTGCCTTTCGCTACCACACACTTGTCCTACCACAGGGGTATCATGTATATTAAGCACAGAATTGCTCTCATGTTATTTTCCATTCTGTTTTACTTACGTAACCTGTTTTTCTTCCCTGAGCTGTAAGTTAATATCCTAACACTTGGATCTTTGGTATTTCATGCACTTCTCTAACAATCTCTCGATCTTCGAATACCTATTCTCATGGTACCACTTTTGCTGTCTGAATCCCTAACCTTCCTTTCAACTCAGTCCTGCTCCTCCTCTTCCTCCTCCTCAACGTTTTAATCTCACTCCAAAACTCCCCCTCATTTGCATGAAACTGTGTTTACAACATGTTGGCTGCGTCTTAATCTGCCATTCTCTTTTTAGCTCTCCCTTATGTACAATTACATTTCCGTCTTTGTGTTTTCCCAATGCTGGCTCGTTCTCTCATAACATCTCAAGAAATCTAGTTTGCTGCATCAATATTTGAGATGCTTCACACACACTACTAACTTTCTCCGTGTGTAGGTTCAGTCCTTAGTAACTGTTCCTTTCTCGCCTCCAGTGGCCTCTCGTGCTGAGGGTTATATATCCTGCAAGTCTTTCGCATGTTATTCACCGGTATGTATGTATATACATGTAAAACAATCCTAATCTCAGCTTTCCACTTACTCACTTATGAGATTACTCTCTATTAATTTGTCTTCTTTTCTGTTACCATTAATCAACTGTCAATCTAAGAGGTTGAATGTATCTAGCACATGGACTCCCCATCACCCACACACGTCCCTCAACTATATCCACTGTATGAAAATGAGATCATCAGACAACTTGATTTATATATGCAGTAATTACATATCGTCCTTATTTTGTTATCCACAAATCATGCTTGGGGTAAACTACAGCAGATGGGGTTACAAGAACAGTTAAAAAAAAAAGCCCCTCTATGCACTGGTGTTCATGGCATCTTTGATAATTTAGACACATGAAAGTTACTTTATGCTTTTTATCAGTACAATAACGTACTTGTGAGTTTCCGTATCTTTAAGTGTTTAGGAATTAGTATTTCACTTATATAACAATGATATATGTTGAAAAGATATCTGGATATCTTTTCTCCGACGCAAGTTCATGAGTAGACCTTGTTCAAATATCCAATATTCTCATTTCCTTTGCCTTTAAAGTTATTTCCACATACCGAAAAAGAAAATTCCTCGACCCTTGCATTAAGAAAATTATTTACTTCGATAAGCATTCACCTGTTTTATTTTCAAATGTTCTATTTCTGGCTAAGGAAATGAAGATATTTATACGCTATCACTTATATACGCATGCAGATATCCTACCTGTATACGTAAGTATACATGAATACAGTAAATGCACACAAATGGCACCTGATTTAAATATTCTGTTAAGTCGTGGAATGGCAGTTCCGTCACAGAAAATGGTAAAGTAGTGAGAGGTTTTACAGAGAGCGATGGGACGAAATCGGGTTTCAGAGGCATTATACAGAACTAGGTTGTGACTGGCCCACTGGGAAATCCTGTCTGACTCTGAATTTACAGAGGCAACTGGGACTGGAAGAACTCAGTGTTGAGTTATCAGCGTTTAAGTGCAATTATTAGCTACGTGTTCATATAATAGTATCATATATATATATATATATATATATATATATATATATATATATATTTTTTTTTTCTTTTTTTTTTGTCGCTGTCTCCCGCGTTTGCGAGATAGCGCAAGGAAACAGACGAAAGAAATAGCCCAACCCACCCCCAACACATGTATATACATACGTCCACACACGCAAATATACATACCTCCACAGCTTTCCATGGTTTACCCCAGACGCTTCACATGCCCTGATTCAATCCACTGACAGCACGTCAACAACGGTATACCACATCGATCCAATTCACTCTATTCCTTGCACGCCTTTCACCCTCCTGCATGTTCAGGCCCCGATTACACAAAATCTTTTTCACTCCATCTTTCCATCTCCAATTTGGTCTCTCACTTCTCCTCGTTCCCTCCACCTCCGACACATATATCCTCTTGGTCAATCTTTCCTCACTCATTCTCTCCATGGGCCCAAACCATTTCAAAACACCCTCTTCTGCTCTCTCAACCACGCTCTTTTTATTTCCACACATCTCTCTTACCCTCACGTTACTTACTCGATCAAACCACCGCACAACACATATTGTCCTCAAACATCTCATTCCCAGCACATCCATCCTCCTGCGCACAACTCTATCCATAGCCCATGCCTCGCAACCATACAACATTGTTGGAACTACTATTCCTTCAAACATACCCATTTTTGCTTTCCGAGATAATGTTCTCGACTTCCACAAATTCTTCAAGGCACCCAGGATTTTCGCCCCCTCCCCCACTCTATGATCCACTTCCGCTTCCATGGTTCCATCCGCTGCCAGATCCACTCCCAGATATCTAAAACACTTTACTTCCTCCAGTTTTTCTCCATTCAAACTCACCTCCCCAATTGACTTGACCCTCAACCCTACTGTACCTAATAATTACCTTGCTCTTATTCACATTTACTCTTAACTTTCTTCTTTCAAACACTTTACCAAACTCAGTCACCAGCTTCTGCAGTTTCTCACATGAATCAGCCACCAGCGCTGTATCATCAGTGAACAACAACTGACTCACTTCCCAAGCTCTCTCATCCACAATTGACTTCATACTTGCCCCTCTTTCCAAAACTCTTGCATTCACCTCCCTAACAACCCCATCCATAAACAAATTAAACAACCATGGAGACATCACACACCCCTGCCGCAAACCTACATTCACTGAGAACCAATCACTTTCCTCTCTTCCTACACGTACACATGCCTTACATCCTCGATAAAAACTTTTCACTGCTTCTAACAACTTGCCTCCCACACCATATATCCTTAATACCTTCCACAGAGCATCTTTATCAACTCTATCATATGCCTTCTCCAGATCCATAAGTGCTACATACAAATCCACTTGCTTTTCTAAGTATTTCTCACATACATTCTTCAAAACAAACACCTGATCCACACATCCTCTACCACTTCTGAAACCACACTGCTCTTCCCCAATCTGATGCTCTGTACATGCCTTCACCCTCTCAATCAATACCCTCCCACGTGATTTACCAGGAATACTCAACAAACTTATACCTCTGTAATTTGAGCACTCACTCTTATCCCCTTTGCCTTTGTACAATGGCACTATGCACGCATTCCGCCAATCCTCAGGCACCTCACCATGAGTCATACATACATTAAATAACCTTACCAACCAGTCAATAATAGAGTCACACCCTTTTTTAATAAATTCCACTGCAATACCATCCAAACCTGCTGCCTTGCCGGCTTTCATCTTCCGCAAAGCTTTTACTACCTCTTCTCTGTTTACCAAATCATTTTCCCTAACCCTCTCACTTTGCACATCACCTCGACCAAAACACCCTATATCTGCCACTCTATCATCAAACACATTCAACAAACCTTCAAAATACTCACTCCATCTCCTTCTCACATCACCACTACCTGTTATCACCTCCCCATTTGCGCCCTTCACTGAAGTTCCCATTTGCTCCCTTGTCTTACGCACTTTATTTACCTCCTTCCAGAACATATATATATATGTATATATATATATATATATTTTTTTTTTTTTTTTTTTTTTTTTTTTATACTTTGTCGCTGTCTCCCGCGTTTGCGAGGTAGCGCAAGGAAACAGACGAAAGAAATGGCCCAACCCCCCCCCATACACATGTACATACACACGTCCACACACGCAAATATACATACCTACACAGCTTTCCATGGTTTACCCCAGACGCTTCACATGCCTTGATTCAATCCACTGACAGCACGTCAAACCCTGTATACCACATCGCTCCAATTCACTCTATTCCTTGCCCTCCTTTCACCCTCCTGCATGTTCAGGCCCCGATCACACAAAATCTTTTTCACTCCATCTTTCCACCTCCAATTTGGTCTCCCTCTTCTCCTCGTTCCCTCCACCTCCGACACATATATCCTCTTGGTCAATCTTTCCTCACTCATTCTCTCCATGTGCCCAAACCATTTCAAAACACCCTCTTCTGCTCTCTCAACCACGCTCTTTTTATTTCCACACATCTCTCTTACCCTTACGTTACTTACTCGATCAAACCACCTCACACCACACATTGTCCTCAAACATCTCATTTCCAGCACATCCATCCTCCTGCGCACAACTCTATCCATAGCCCACGCCTCGCAACCATACAACATTGTTGGAACCACTATTCCTTCAAACATACCCATTTTTGCTTTCCGAGATAATGTTCTCGACTTCCACACATTTTTCAAGGCTCCCAAAATTTTCGCCCCCTCCCCCACCCTATGATCCACTTCCGCTTCCATGGTTCCATCCGCTGACAGATCCACTCCCAGATATCTAAAACACTTCACTTCCTCCAGTTTTTCTCCATTCAAACTCACCTCCCAATTGACTTGACCCTCAACCCTACTGTACCTAATAACCTTGCTCTTATTCACATTTACTCTTAACTTTCTTCTTCCACACACTTTACCAAACTCAGTCACCAGCTTCTGCAGTTTCTCACATGAATCAGCCACCAGCGCTGTATCATCAGCGAACAACAACTGACTCACTTCCCAAGCTCTCTCATCCCCAACAGACTTCATACTTGCCCCTCTTTCCAGGACTCTTGCATTTACCTCCCTAACAACCCCATCCATAAACAAATTAAACAACCATGGAGACATCACACACCCCTGCCGCAAACCTACATTCACTGAGAACCAATCACTTTCCTCTCTTCCTACACGTACACATGCCTTACATCCTCGATAAAAACTTTTCACTGCTTCTAACAACTTGCCTCCCACACCATATATTCTTAATACCTTCCACAGAGCATCTCTATCAACTCTATCATATGCCTTCTCCAGATCCATAAATGCTACATACAAATCCATTTGTATGTATATATATATATATATATATATATATATATATATATATATTTTTTAAACTATTCGCCATTTCCCGCGATAGCGAGGTATCGTTAAGAACAGAAGACTGGGCCTTTGAGGGATTATCCTCACCTGGCCCTCTTCTCTGTTCCCTCTTTTGGAAAATTAAAAAAAAAACGAGAGGGGAGGATTTCCAGCCCCCCGCTCCCTTCCCTTTTAGTCGCCTTGTACGACACGAAGGGAATACGTGGGAAGTATTCTTTCTCCCCTATCCCCAGGGACATATATATATATATATATATATATATATATATATATATATATATATATATATATATATATATATATATATATATTTTTTTTTTTTTTTTCATACTATTCGCCATTTCCCGCATTAGCGAGGTAGCGCTAAGAACAGAGGACTGGGCCTTTGAGGGAATATCCTCATCCGGCCCCCTTCTCTGTTCCTTCTTTTGAAAAAAAAAAAAAAAAAAAAAAAAAAAAAGAACGAGAGGGGAGGATTTCCAGCCCCCCGCTCCCTTCCCTTTTAGTCGCCTTCTACGACACGCAGGGAATACGTGGGAAGTATTCTTTCTCCCCTATCCCCAGATTATATATATATATATATATATATATATATATATATATATATATATATATATATATATATATATATAAACATATATATATATATATATATATATATATATATATATATATATATATATATATATATATATATATATATATATATATATATATATTGATAGAGATGCTCTGTGGAAGGTATTAGGAATATATGGTGTGGGAGGAAAGTTGTTAGAAGCAGTGAAAAGTTTTTATCGAGGATGTAAGGCATGTGTACGTGTAGGAAGAGAGGAAAGTGATTAGTTCTCAGTGAATGTAGGTTTGCGGCAGGGGTGTGTGATGTCTCCATGGTTGTTTAATTTGTTTATGGATGGGGTTGTTAGGGAGGTAAATGCAAGAGTTTTGGAAAGAGGGGCAAGTATGAAGTCTGTTGGGGATGAGAGAGCTTGGGAAGTGAGTCAGTTGTTGTTCGCTGATGATACAGCGCTGGTGGCTGATTCCTGTGAGAAACTGCAGAAGCTGGTGACTGAGCTTGGTAAAGTGTGTGGAAGAAGAAAGTTAAGAGTAAATGTGAATAAGAGCAAGGTTATTAGGTACAGTAGGGTTGAGGGTCAAGTCAATTGGGAGGTGAGTTTGAATGGAGAAAAACTGGAGGAAGTGAAGTGTTTTAGATATCTGGGAGTGGATCTGGCAGCGGATGGAACCATGGAAGCGGAAGTGGATCATAGGGTGAGGGAGGGGGCGAAAATTCTTGGGGCCTTGAAGAATGTGTGGAAGTCGAGAACATTATCTCGGAAAGCAAAAATGGGTATGTTTGAAGGAATAGTGGTTCCAACAATGTTGTATGGTTGCGAGGCGTGGGCTATGGATAGAGTTGTGCGCAGGAGGATGGATGTGCTGGAAATGAGATGTTTGAGGACAATGTGTGGTGTGAGATGATTTGATCGAGTGAGTAACGTAAGGGTAAGAGAGATGTGTGGAAATAAAAAGAGCGTGGTTGCGAGAGCAGAAGAGGGTGTTTTGAAGTGGTTTGGGCACATCGAGAGAATGAGTGAGGAAAGATTGACCAAGAGGATATATGTGTCGGAGGTGGAGGGAACGAGGAGAAGAGGGAGACCAAATTGGAGGTGGAAAGATGGAGTGAAAAAGATTTTGTGTGATCGGGGCCTGAACATGCAAGAGGGTGAAAGGAGGGCAAGGAGTAGAGTGAATTGGAGCGATGTGGTATACCGGGTTGACGTGCTGTCAGTGGGTTGAATCAAGGCATGTGAAGCGTCTGGGGTAAACCATGGAAAGCTGTGTAGGTATGTATATTTGCGTATGTATATACATGTGTACGGGGGGGGGGTTGGGCCATTTCTTTCGTCTGTTTCCTTGCGCTACCTCGCAAACGCGGGAGACAGCGACAAGGTATAATAAAAAAAAATTAATATATATATACATATATATATATATATATATATATATATATATATATATATATATATATATATATATATATATATATATATATATATATATATATATATATATATATATATATATATGTATAAGGAACCTGGATGTTTTCGCTCTGAGTGAAACGAAGCTAAAGGGTAAAGGGGAAGAGTGGGTTGGGAATGTCTTGGGAGTAAAGTCAGGGGTCAGTGAGAGGACAAGAGCAAGGGAAGGAGTAGCAGTACTCCTGAAACAGGAGTGGTGGGAGTATATGATAGAATGTAAGAAAGTAAATTCTCGATTAATATGGGTAAAACTGAAAGTTGATGGAGAGAGATGGGTGATTATTGGTTCATATGCACCTGGGCATGAGAAGAAAGATCATGAGAGGCAAGTGTTTTGGGAGCAGCTGAATGAGTGTGTTAGTGGTTTTGATGCACGCGACCGGGTTATAGTGATGGGTGATTTGAATGCAAAGGTGAGTAATGTGGCAGTTGAGAGAATAATTGGTATACATGGGGTGATCAGTGTTGTAATGGTGAAAGAGCTTGTAGATTTATGTGCTGAAAAAGGACTGGTGATTGGGAATACCTGGTTTAGAAAGCGTAATATACATAAGTATACATATGCAAGTAGGAGAGATGGCCAGAGAGCGTTATTGGATTACGTGTTAACTGACAGGCGTGCGAAAGAGAGACTTTTGGATGTAAATGTGCTGAGAGGTGCAACTGGAGGGATGTCTGAGCATTATCTTTTGGAGGCTAATGTGAAGATTTGTATGGGCTTTCAGAAAAGAAGAGTGAATGTTGGGGTGAAGAGGGTGGTGAGAGTTAGTGAGCTTGGGAAGGAGACTTGTGTGAGGAAGTATCAGGAGAGACTGAGTACAGAATGGAAAAAGGTGAGAACAACTGAAGTAAAGGGAGTGGGGGAGGAATGGGATGTATTTAGAGAATCAGTGATGGTTTGCGCAAAAGATGCTTGTGGCATGAGAAGCGTGGGAGGTGGGTTGATTAGAAAGGGTAGTGAGTGGTGGGATGAAGAAGTAAGATTATTAGTGAAAGAGAAGAGAGAGGCATTTGGACGATTTTTGCAGGGAAAAAAATGCAGTTGAGTGGGATATGTATAAAAGAAAGAGACAGGAGGTCAAGAGAAAGGTGCAAGAGGTGAAAAAGAGGGCAAATGAGAGTTGGGATGAGAGAGTATCATCAAATTTTAGGGAGAATAAAAAGATGTTCTGGAAGGAGGTAAATAAAGTGCGTAAGACAAGGGAGCAAATGGGAACTTCAGTGAAGGGCGCTAATGGGGAGGAGATAACAAGTAGTGGTGATGTGTGAAGGAGATGGAGTGAGTATTTTGAAGTTTTGTTGAATGTGTTTGATGATAGAGTGGCACATATAGGGTGTCTTGGTCGAGGTAGTGTGCAAAGTGAGAGGGTTAGGGAAAATGATTTGATAAACAGAGAAGAGGTAGTAAAAGCTTTGCGGAAGATGAACGCCGGCAAGGCAGCAGGTTTGGATGGTATTGCAGTGGAATCTGTTAAAAAAGGGGGTGACTGTATTGTTGACTGGTTGATAAAGTTATTTAATGTATGTATGACTCATGGTGAGGTGCCTGAGGATTGGCGGAATGCGTGCATAGTGCCATTGTACAAAGGCAAAGGGGATAAGAGTGAGTGCTCAGTTTATAGAGGTATAAGTTTGTAGAGTATTCCTGGTAAATTATATGGGAGGGTATTGATTGAGAGGGTGAAGGCATGTACAGAGCATCAGATTGGGGAAGAGCAGTGTGGTTTCAGAAGTGGTAGAGGATGTGTGGATCAGGTGTTTGTTTTGATGAATGTATGTGAGAAATACTTAGAAAAGCAAATGGATTTGTATGTAGCATTTATGGATCTGGAGAAGGCATATGATAGAGTTGATAAAGATGCTCTGTGGAAGGTATTAAGAATATATGGTGTGGGAGGCAAGTTGTTAGAAGCAGTGAAAAGTTTTTATGTAAGGCATTTGTACTTGTAGGAAGAGAGGAAAGTGATTGGTTCTCAGTGAATGTAGGTTTGCGGCAGTGGTGTGTGATGTCTCCATGGTTGTTTAATTTGTGTATGGATGGGGTTGTTATGGAGGTGAATACAAGAGTTTTGGAAAGAGGTGCAAGTATGAAGTCTGTTGTGGATGAGAGAGCTTGGAAAGTGAGTCAGTTGTTGTTCGCTGATGATACAGCGCTGGTGGCTGATTCATGTGAGAAACTGCAGAAGCTGGTGACTGAGTTTGGTAAAGTGTGTGAAAGAAGAAAGTTAAGAGTAAATGTGAATAAGAGCAAGGTTATTAGGTACAGTAGGGTTGAGGGTCAAGTCAATTGGGAGGTAAGTTTGAATGGAGAAAAACTGGAGGAAGTAAAGTGTTTTAGATATCTGGGAGTAGATCTGGCAGAGGATGGAGCCATGGAAGCGGAAGTGGATCATAGGGTGGGGGAGGGGGCGAAAATCCTGGGAGCCTTGAAGAATGTGTGGAAGTCGAGAACATTATCTCGGAAAGCAAAAATGGGTATGTTTGAAGGAATAGTGGGTCCAACAATGTTGTATGGTTGCGAGGCGTGGTCTATGGATAGAGTTGTGCGCAGGAGGGTGGATGTGCCGGAAATGAGATGTTTGAGGACAATGTGTGGTGTGAGGTGGTTTGATCGAGTAAGTAATGTAAGGGTAAGAGAGATGTGTGGAAATAAAACGAGCTTGGGTGTGAGAGCAGAAGAGGATGTTTTGAAATGGTTTGGGCACATGGAGAGAATGAGTGAAGAAAGATTGACCAGGAGGATATATGTGTCGGATGTGGAGGGAACGAGGCGAAGTGGGAGACCAAATTGCAGGTGGAAAGATGAAGTGAAAAAGAGTTTGAGTGATCGGGGCCTGAACATGCAGGAGGGTGAAAGGCGGGCAAGGAATAGAGTGAATTGGATCGATGTGGTATACCGGGGTTGACGTGCTGTCAGTGGATTGAATCAGGGCATGTGAAGCGTGTGGGGTAAACCATGAAAAGTTGTTTGGGGCCTGGATGTGGAAAGGGAGCTGTGGTTTCGGGCATTATTGCATGACAGCTAGAGACTGAGTGTGAACGAATGAAGCCTTTGTTGTCTTTTCCTTGCCGTACCTCGCACACATGAGGGGGGAGGAGAATGGTATTCCATGTGTGGCGAGGTGGCGATGGGAATGAATAAAGGCAGACAGTGTGAATGGTGTGCATGGGTATATATGTATGTGTCTGTGTGTGTATATATATGTGTACATTGAGATGTATAGGTATGTATATTTGCGTGTGTGGACATGTGTGTATATACATGTGTATAGGGGTGGGTTGGGCCATTTCTTTCGTCTGTTTCCTTGCGCTACCTCGCTAACGCGGGAGACAGCGACAAAGCAAAATAAATATATGAACTGATGGAGCTTTGTATGTTCTATGAAGGTGCGCGTTCATATACACTTTATTCGTATTCATATAACTCCGCGTTGTACAGTCAGGTTCTGTAAAACGCTTTCAGCTGGCTATGTGTTCTGTTCGGAAACAACCGATAGACCCCGTTGCTCACCATAGTGAGACGAAGGGTATTCGAGTACTTAGTATTTCGAATAGTTGTTTCCTATTATACAGTCCCTTAGCCTAGCGGTTAGCATGCCTGCCTCTTGCACAAGGGGTCCCAGGTTCGATCCTGGCTGATGGAGCTTTGTATTTTCTATGAAGGTGCGCGTTCATATACACTTTATTCGTATATATATATATATATATATATATATATATATATATATATATATATTGGAAAGGATCACAATTTTGCGCATGATCAAGCTTTCCTATTCGTTTTTCATAGGAATACATATATATATATATATATATATATATATATATATATATATATATATATATATATATATATATATATATATATATATATATATATATATATATATATATATATATATATATATATATATATATATATATATATATTCTTATGAGTCCACGGGGAAAATGAAACACGCTTCCCATGTTGCTTAAATCCTTAAATGTAAATGTTGCCTTCAACAACAATAATACTATAAAGAATATCTTAATCAGGAATTCACCAGAAAATTCTCTTGGTTGCATCTATAAAGTTCCTTGTGGAAACTGTGAGAGATTTTATGTTGGTCAGACTGGTAAGGATCTTTCTGTTAAACTTAAGCAACATGAATATAGTATAAGAACGAGACAAGAATCAAATGCCTTGTTTAATCATGTTAAAAAGTATGATCATTGTATTGACTGGAGTAACGCCATCTCAGTTGTTAACTGTAACTCTATTACCAAGAGAAATATCATTGAATCTTCTATCATTAAATACACAAAGAATTATAATCTTAATATTAGTGATGGTCTACACAAATTAGATAACTTTATTGTTGATAAGATTTGTAAAATGATAAGTTTATGAACGCTCGTTGTATGTTTTGGACAATCACATGTTTACCAAATGGCGTCCTAGCTTCGTCTCTTCGATGTATATCAACTGACTGTTATATTTCTCTGTTGTGTCTCCCCTGATGATGTGATTATTACACGAAAGTGCACTTGGGAACTTTTCGTGTTTCATTTTCCCCGGGGACTCATAAGAATATATATATATATATATATATATATATATATATATATATATATATATATATATATATATATATATATATTATCCCTGGGGATAGGGGATTAAGAATACTTCCCACGTATTCCCTGCGTGTCGTAAAAGGCGACTAAAAGGGGAGGGAGCAGGGGGCTGGAAATCCTCCCCTCTCGTTTTTTTTTTTTTTTAATTTTCCAAAAGAAGGAACAGAGGGGGCCAGGTGAAGATATTCCAAAAAAGGCTCAGTCCTCTGTTCTTAACGCTACCTCGCTAACGCGGGAAATGGCGAATAGTTTAAAAAAAAAAAATATATATATATATATATTTTTTGGTAAAGTGTGTGGAAGAAGAAAGTTGAGAGTAAATGTGAATAAGAGCAAGGTTATTAGGTACAGTAGGGGTGAGGGTCAAGTCAATTGGGAGGTGAGTTTGAATGGAGAAAAACTGGAGGAAGTGAAGTGTTTTAGATATCTGGGAGTGGATCTGTCAGCGGATGGAACCATGGAAGCGGAAGTGGATCATAGGGTGGGGGAGGGGGCGAAAATTTTGGGAGCCTTGAAAAATGTGTGGAAGTCGAGAACATTATCTCGGAAAGCAAAAATGGGTATGTTTGAGGGAATAGTGGTTCCAACAATGTTGTATGGTTGCGAGGCGTGGGCTATGGATAGAGATGTGCGCAGGAGGATGGATGTGCTGGAAATGAGATGTTTGAGGACAATGTGTGGTGTGAGGTGGTTTGATCGAGTAAGTAACGTAAGGGTGAGAGAGATGTGTGGAAATAAAAAGAGCGTGGTTGAGAGAGCAGAAGAGGGTGTTTTGAAATGGTTTGGGCACATGGAGAGAATGAGTGAGGAGAGATTGACCAAGAGGATATATGTGTCGGAGGTGGAGGGAACGAGGAGAAGAGGGAGACCAAATTGGAGGTGGAAAGATGGAGTGAAAAAGATTTTGTGTGATCGGGGCCTGAACATGCAGGAGGGTGAAAGGAGGGCAAGAAATAGAGTGAATTGGAGTCATGTGGTATACAGGGGTTGACGTGATGTCAGTGGATTGAAGCAAGGCATGTGAAGCGTCTGGGGTAAACCATGGAAAGCTGTGTAGGTATGTATATTTGCGTGTGTGGACGAGTGTATGTACATGTGTATGGGGGGGGGGGGGGTTGGGCCATTTCTTTCGTCTGTTTCCTTGCGCTACCTCGCAAACGCGGGAGACAGCGACAAAGTATAAAAAAAAAAAAAAAAATATATATATATATATATATATATATATATATATATATATATATATATACATTTAGTCAAACGACTTTTTGAAGAATCACTTTCACTACTTTTTCCTTTTCTTTTCATTACCTTTCTCTCAGGTTTTCATGTGAACATTAAGGCAAACTCTTCGTGTGAACGCATTGCTTGTACAGCTGTTCGTCTGCAAAGGATAGGTTGAAATTCCAGTTTACTTAAGTAACAGAGTTTTGTCGTTTTTCTCGGAAATTTCCTGGGAATGAAGTTTCTGCTGCTTCTAAGACTTTAAGCATTCAGGAGACACTTAGTTTCCAGAAGCCAAATATTGAGCTAACGAAATAGGAACCTATCGTCTGTTTCGGATCAGTCATCACCTTACCAATGAGATACATTATTTTCATTCATATCTGTCGTTCTTTGTCGACCTTAAAGAATAGTCACTTTCCTTATCATTCGAAGTCCTTCTTCTGTGGTTTCATTAGCTGTTTCCTCCAGACAAATAAAAGAATACATCCCTTTTGAGTATAGACAATTATATCATCTATCCTTAAATTCTGATACCAAGTAGGATGATAAAAACGTGTTTAGAAATTGTTATAAACGAGAAGTTAAATGAGTTTTTGGTTGATACCTTACCAGTTTTGGGTTTACTATTTCAAATTGCTCTTTGTTTAAGAAGATTAAGTCTTAAGCTTTCGAAAAAAGCTGATTGAGCAGAACAAATTCCTTGCCACGGTTATTTAAATGATAAATCAATCATGCTTTGAAGGAGTGCTTTAGCAACTCGTCAATATTATTTTCCTATACTTTCATTTTGTTTTATGGTTATTTGATCCCACTTTCACTGTGACAAATGCTATGAATTTATCATTCGTTAGGTTAATAGAATATTATGATTTCCCATTTTTCGAATTTTTAAGGATCACAGTCTTTATGATACCAACATGTATATGGCACTGTGTTATGTTGCAAAATATCATATTGGATTATACCATAATCCTCTCCATATTGTTTGTTTTCTTAGTGAGGTGTGTACGCTGCTTATATATATATATATATATATATATATATATATATATATATATATATATATATATATATATATATTATCCCTGGGGATAGGGGATTAAGAATACTTCCCACGTATTCCCTGCCCCCCCTGCCCCCTCCCCTAAAAGGGGAGGGGGCGGGGGGCTGGAAATCCTCCCCTCTCGTCTTTTTTTTAATTTTCCAAAAGAAGGAACAGAGGGGGCCAGGTGAGGATATTCCAAAAAAGGCCCAGTCCTCTGTTCTTAACGCTACCTCGCTAACGCGGGAAATGGCGAATAGTTTAGAAGAAAAAGATATTTTCTTTTCTTTTTTTTCTTTCAAACTATTCGCCATTTCCCGCGTTAGCGAGGTAGCGTTAAGAACAGAGGACTGGGCCTTTGAGGGAATATCCTCACGTGGCCCCCTTCTCTGTTCCTTCTTTTGAAAAATAATAAAAAAAAAAAAAAATGAAAGGAGAGGATTTCCAGCCCCTCGCTCCCTCCCCTTTTAGTCGCCTTCTACGACACGCAGGGAATACGTGGGAAGTATTCTTTCACCCCTATCCCCAGGGATAAGACGGTTAGCCGTAGAGCGCCGCGGTTCTTGCGGCGTCCCGAGTTCCACTGTCGGTCCTTGAAAACGCGAGGGTAGGTAACTGAGGTGTAGCAGCCATCAGACTTTTCCTCCTCCTCCCAAGAAGATATATTATATTTTATTATACTTTGTCGCTGTCTCCCGCGTTTGCGAGGTAGCGCAAGGAAACAGACGAAAGAAATGGCCCAACCCCCCCCCCCATACACATGTATATACATACGTCCACACACGCAAATATACATACCTACACAGCTTTCCATGGCTTACCCCAGACGCTTCACATGCCTTGATTCAATCCACTGACAGCACGTCAACCCCGGTATACCACATCGCTCCAATTCACTCTATTCCTTGCCCTCCTTTCACCCTCCTGCATGTTCAGGCCCCGATCACACAAAATCTTTTTCACTCCATCTTTCCACCTCCAATTTGGTCTCCCTCTTCTCCTTGTTCCCTCCACCTCCGACACATATATCCTCTTGGTCAATCTTTCCTCACTCATCCTCTCCATGTGCCCAAACCACTTCAAAACACCCTCTTCTGCTCTCTCAACCACGCTCTTTTTATTTCCGCACATCTCTCTTACCCTTACGTTACTCACTCGATCAAACCACCTCACACCACACATTGTCCTCAAACATCTCATTTCCAGCACATCCATCCTCCTGCGCACAATTCTATCCATAGCCCACGCCTCGCAACCATACAACATTCTTGGAACTACTATTCCTTCAAACATACCCATTTTTGCTTTCCAAGATAATGTTCTCGACTTCCACACATTCTTCAAGGCTCCCAGGATTTTCGCCCCCTCCCCCATCCTATGATCCACTTCCGCTTCCATGGTTCCATCCGCTGCCAGATCCACTCCTAGATATCTAAAACACTTTACTTCCTCCAGTTTTTCTCCATTCAAACTTACCTCCCAATAGACTTGACAGTCAACCCTACTGTACCTAATTACCATGCTCTTATTCACATTTACTCTTAACTTTCTTCTTTCACACACTTTGCCAAACTCAGTCACCAGCTTCTGCAGTTTCTCACATGAATCAGCCACCAGCACTGTATCATCAGCGAACAACAACTGACTCACTTCCCAAGCTCTCTCATCCCCAACAGATTTCATACTTGCCCCTCTTTCCAAAACTCTTGCATTCACCTCCCTAACTACCCCATCCATAAACAAATCAAACAAACATGGAGACATCACACACCCCTGCCGCAATCCTACATTCACTGAGAACCAATCACTTTCCTCTCTTCCTACACGTACACATGCCTTACATCCTCGATAAAAACTTTTCACTGCTTCTAACAACTTGCCTCCCACACCATATATTCTTAATACCTTCCACAGAGCATCTCTATCAACTATATCATATGCCTTCTCCAGATCCATAAATGCTACATACAAATCCATTTGCTTTTCTAAGTATTTCTCACATACATTCTTCAAAGCAAACACCTGATCCACACATCCTCTACCACTTCTGAAACCACACTGCTCTTCCCCAATCTGATGCTCTGTACATGCCTTCACCCTCTCAATCAATACCCTCCCATATAATTTATCAGGAATACTCAACAAACTTATACCTCTGTAATTTGAGCACTCACTCTTAACCCCTTTGCCTTTGTACAATGGCACTATGCACGCATTCCGCCAATCCTCAGGCACCTCACCATGAGTCATACATACATTAAATAACCTTACCAACCAGTCAATAATACAGTCACCCCCTTTTTTTAATAAATTCCACTGCAATACCATCCAAACCTGCTGCCTTGCCGGCTTTCATCATCCGCAAAGCTTTTACTACCTCTTCTCTGTTTACCAAATCATTTTCCCTAACCCTCTCACTTTGCACACCACCTCGACCAAAACACCCTATATCTGCCACTCTATCATCAAACACACTCAACAAACCTTCAAAATACTCACTCCATCTCCTTCTCACATTACCACTACTTGTTATCACCTCCCATTTGCGCCCTTCACTGAAGTTCCCATTTGCTCCCTTGTCTTACGCACTTTATTTACCTCCTTCCAGAACATCTTTTTATTCTCCCTAAAATTTAATGATACTCTCTCACCCCAACTCTCATTTGCCCTCTTTTCAACCTCTTGCACCTTTCTCTTGACCTCCTGTATATATATATATATATATATATATATATATATATATATATATATATATATATATATATATATATATATATATATATATATATATATATATATATAAGTAAGTAAGTTTTTATTAGTCAAATTGTAATACAAGATATATTACAAAATGAAATACTTCTTGGCTTTGAGAGTTCCCTAGTGTTTCTACATTAAAAGAATAATAAGATCAATAAAGCAATGAAATATTAAAGGAAACACTTTAATATTTTACTTTCCTATTGTGATGACAAATGATTGAAAAGTAGGATGCTTTTAGGTGCAAAAGACTTTCTGTATCTATCAGTACGCTGCATGGGCAAAGCTAACCTCATTCCTGATTTTAAATATGTGTAACAATTGTATAGCGGATGGGTTACATCTTTCATAATCCTATCTACTTGTTTCATTACGCCTGTCTGATAAAGCTTATCTAGTGATGTGGTCGCCGCTCCTAATTTTCCTGACTTTTTAACAATTCTTCCCAACTTATTTTTATCTTTACAAGTAAGTTTCCCATACCAGGCAGTCACTGAAAAATCTAGAACTGATTCTAATAATGATTTGTAACATAAGTTAATGATCACTTTATCTACATTTAGGTTGCGCAATATACGTACAAAGTGTAGTCTTTGGTTACATTTCCTTGACACCATATCCGTATTAACACTGCCTTTCAACTGGTCATCAGTCATAAGTCCTAAATACTTGTACTGATTTACTCTTTGAACGTTTTCTTCCTCAATTGTTAATAAGTCGGGTACATGTTTATTTTTAGTTCCGAAATTGAATATCATCTCCTTAGTTTTCTTAACATTAAGCTCCAAAAAATTTTGTTTGCTCCAGTCAACAAATTTTTTGACTTGAGTTAAATATGGTTCATAATTATCATTGACAACTTTTCCTAGGATAACTGTATCGTCGGCATATTCTATAATAGTACAGTCATCAGTTCCACTCCTACAATCATCTGTGTACAAGGTAAAGAGAACAGGGGATAATACACAACCTTGGGGGGCTCCTGTGTTGGTAACTGCCACATTAGACTTGACATTATTTACATTGGTATATTGAGGTCTCTGCGTTAAAACGCTAAAAATCCATTTTAAGATGTTTCTATTTACACTCATTTGTAACATTTTATTAAACAAAATATAAGGTTGCATTGTGTTAAATGCTGAACTGAAATCGATGAACAGTGCTCTAATTTGTGATTTAGTCTTATCTAAGTGCTCGTTAACATCAGTTGATAATGTAAGTGTTGCATCCTGTACACTCCTATTATAGCAATAAGCAAACTGCATAGGGTCTTTTAAATTATTTGTTCTTTCACAGATGTAGTTTTTCAATATACTTTCTAAACATTTCATAATGTAAGATGTCAATACTACAGGTCTAAAATCTTTGGGATCTTTCGGACAGTTAATTTTTGCAATAGGTTTCACTCCCGATTCTTTCCATTTATAAGGCACCACTCCCTGATCTATTGAGTCCTGAAATAATATGGTCAGTGCAGGTGTCAGTTGTTTAGCACTGCGTTTAAGTACCCTTGCTGGCATCCCGTCAGGCCTTGTAGTTTTACCTGCTCGTATTTTCTGCAGGAACTTCTGCACGTTTTCTTGCCTAATCATAATTCTCTCATCATTGTTAGATTGTATTTCTGTCATTACCTCATTACACGCATCACTGAAATCATGTCTTTCAAATCCCGGAAAAAACGCATTCATTTCATTCACATATATGTTGATATTTTCTGGTTCAGGCATACTCTGTTTCTTCTTGTGCCCGCACAGGGTTTTAAGTCCCTTCCAAGCGTCTTTTATTCTATTTGTCTTAAACATGCCTTCAACTTTTTCTTTGTATATTCTTTTAGATTCAGTTATTTTCTTATCTATGTTTCTTTGCAATGTTCTTCTTTCAGCATCACTTCCATTTCGCACAAGTCTATGTTTTCCATTTAGCATTGATTTCAGTTCTTTTTTAATCCATGGTTTATTTTTTATTTTCTTGAGTGGGACGATCATATCAAAGCAAAAGTGGAAATATGCATTAAAAGTGTCTAAATTAGTGTTGATGTCGGTCCCATTTTCTATGAGGACAGACCAGTCGGTCCAGTCAAAACATGCTTGTAGTTGTTCCATGCTGTTATTATCCCATTTTCTAATCTCAGTTTCTTTCGGTTTCACTCTTTTCAGTACTTGTTTATATGTAGGTACGCAGTATAACATGTTGTGGTCGCCATTTCCAATGTTTGGTCGTTGGAAAACTTTATATCCATCCTTAATATTGCAATACATCTTGTCTAGTGTCGCATTATCTCAAGTGGGACAATTTACTGTTTGTTCATACGTGGGAACTTTTCCTTGAAAATCGCAATGGTTAAAATCTCCTAAAGCAATTACTGCACTCTTTGGGCTTTCATTTTTACACTTTGTAACACAGTTTTCTAAAATATCAGCTGTTGTAGAATAATCCGCATCCGGGGGTATATACACAAGTACTAAAATTATCTTGTTAAATTCACGTGGCAAATAAAAGGGACGACAGGTAAACGCTAAGTACTCTATGTTATTGTCACAGTAGATTTCCTTAACATTGATTTGTGCGCACCGTCTCTCATTAATGTAAGCAGCAACCCCACCCCCTCGGTCCATATCAACACCCTCCCTGTCAGACCGTACCAATACAAATCCGTCAATAGTCACTGTACTGTCCGCATCCCAATCTTGCAGCCAGGTTTCTGTGAGGGCAATTACTGCACTGTCTCTATATTCTTGGATAAACTTACAGTTGGTACATAACTCATCCATTTTATTTCTAATTGAGCGTATGTATATATATATATATATATATATATATATATATATATATATATATATATATATATATATATATATATATATATATATATATATGGTTAAGGGAGGGCAACATAACTGGAAAAACAGCCCGTGACAAACAAATGGTGATCATAAATATGCACATGATCGCTCATATAATCCCATGCTAATATTCATGTGAACTTTGGCTGAGTTCGATGTAGGATTCTCACAAGGACAGTGTCTGGGTACGAGGAAGATACTGTCTTAAGGAGCAATAAACTAGAACCAAGATAGTGAGGGAGTGGAGGAGAGAGGTGGTGGTGAAGGAGGAGAAGGAAGAACCGTAGGAGGAAAAATATGATTAAAGTTATAGTGTTAAATTGACCAGTGTCTTAACTTAGTGTTCAGCCACATGCCACTATTTCATAGAAAATGGGGGGAATAACAGTCATATGGCAAAAAGTTTCTCTAAGAATTTTGTTCAACGTACCATAATATATTCCAGGACTAGATAGATTTTTCTTCAATGAAAATATCTTAAAGTTTGGGTAGGAAAGACATTCTATATTCTCCTTTCTTTTTGCCCTGTGAATTAGAACTGCGATCAGTCTCAGCCTCACATACAAACGGAATTGAAACTCGAGGGACACAGTTGAGATCTGATACAGCTACATTTTACAGGTAACAGGACAAAACACTTTTACTCAGACCCTTAAAGGAATGACTAAATTGGTAAACTGGTCCACAGGGATTTGGGGACTAGATGCGCCACTTCATCAGGTCACTCACCTTTTACCTGCAGAAGGTTTATCATTCTACGTAGGTACCACCTTAATCAAATAAAAGGCTGACTCTGCCTGAGGGAAATATGCACAAGTTTCAAAGAAGATATACGAATGTAGCACTTGGATTAATGGGTCTTTCCCCTCATCTTGTCTTGATCATATCTCCGAGTTGTGGTACAAATCATTGCTTTGGAAGATAAGTGATGAGTTCTATCTTACGTATCAATAAATACATAAAGATTCTGCACTTTGAGTAGATTAACATTAAGGATATCGAGAGTTTATAGATTAGCTACGACGATTTAAAGCGAGAAGGGTTGCTCCCTGACATAGTAAGTGAAATAGAAACTAAATTTTTTCATGGGCCTAATTCTCTATCTATATATATATATATATATATATATATATATATATATATATATATATATATATATATATATATATATATATATATATATACATATATATATATATATACATATATATATATATATATATATATATATATATATATATATATATATATATATATATATATATATGTATATATATATATCTTTTTTTTCTTTTAAACTATTCGCCATTTCCCGCGTTAGCGAGGTAGCGTTAGGAACAGAGGACTGGGCCTTTTTTGGAATATCCACACCTGGCCCCCTCTGTTCCTTCTTTTGGAAAATTAAAAAAAAAAAAAAAAAACGAGACGGGAGGATATCCAGCCCCCCGCTCCCTCCCCTTTTAGTCGCCTTCTACGACACGCAGGTAATACGTGGGAAGTATTCTTAATCCCCTATCCCCAGGGATATATATATATATATATATATATATATATATATATATATATATATATATATATATATATATTTCCCTGGGGATAGGGGAGAAAGAATACTTCCCACGTATTCCCTGCGTGTCGTAGAAGGCGACTAAAAGGGAAGGGAGCGGGGGGCTGGAAATCCTCCTCTCTCAGTTTTTTTTTAATTTTCCAAAAGGAGGAACAGAGAAGGGGGCCAGGTGAGGATGTTCCCTCAAAGGTCCAGTCCTCTGTTCTTAACGCTACCTTGCTAACGCGGGAAATGGCGAATAGTATGAAAAAAAAAAATATATATATATATATATATATATATATATATATATTTATATCATACGGGGGTCTATCGGTTGTTTCCGAACAGAACACATAGCCAGCTGATAGCGTTTTACCGAACCTGACTGTACAACGCGGAGTTATATGAATACGAATAAGGTGTATATGAACGCGCACCTTCATAGAACATACAAACCTCCAACAGCCAGAATCGAACCTGAGACCCCTTGTGCAAGAGGCAGGAATGCTAACCGCTAGGCTAAGGGACTGTATAATATGAAGGTGCGCGTTCGTATACACTTTATTCGTATTCATATAACTCCGCGTTGTACAGTCAGGTTCGGTAAAACGCTATCAGCTGGCTATGTGTTCTGTTCGGAAACAACCGATAGACCCCGTTGCCCACCATTGTGAGACGAAGGGTATTCGAGTACTTAGTATTTCGAATAGTTGTTTCCTATTATACAGTCCCTTAGCCTAGCGGTTAGCATGCCTGCCTCTTGCACAAGGGGTCCCAGGTTCGATCCTAGCTGTTGGAGCTTTGTATGTTCTATGAAGGTGCGCGTTCATATACACTTTATTCGTATATATATATATATATATATATATATATATATATATATATACATATATATACATTCCTATGAGTCCACGGGGAAAATGAAACACGAAAACTTCCCAAGTGCACTTTCGTGTAATAATCACATCATCAGGGGAGACACAAGAGAGGAATATAACAGTCAGTTGATATACATCGAAGAGACGAAGCTAGGACGCCATTTGGTAAACATATGATTGTCCAAAACATACAACGAGCGTTCATAAACTTATCATTTTACAAATCTTATCAACAATAAAGTTATCTAACTTGTACAGACCATCACTAATATTAAGAATATAATTCTTTGTGTATTTAATAATAGAAGATTCAATGATATTTCTCTTGGCAATAAAGTTAGAGTGGACTCATAGGAATATCTTGATCACGCGCAAAATTGTGATCCTGTCCAACATATATATATACATATATCAATAGTGCCATTGTACAAAGGCAAATGGGATAAGAGTGAGTGCTCAAATTACAGAGGTATAAGTTTGTTGAGTATTCCTGGTAAATTATATGGGAGGGTATTGATTGAGAGGGTGAAGGCATGTACAGAGCATCAGATTGGAAAGAGCAGTGTGGTTTCAGAAGTGGTAGAGGATGTGTGGATCAGGTGTTTGCTTTGAAGAATGTATGTGAGAAATACTTAGAAAAGCAAATGGATTTGTATGTAGCATTTATGGATCTGGAGAGGGCATATGATAGAGTTGATAGATATGCACTGTGGAAGGTATTAAGAATATATGGTGTGGGAGGCAAGTTGTTAGAAGCAGTGAAAAGTTTTTATCGAGGATGTAACGCAAGTGTACGTGTAGGAAGAGAGGAAAGTGATTGGTTCTCAGTGAATGTAGGTTCACTCTATTCCTTGCCCGCCTTTCACCCTCCTGCATGTTTAGGCCCCGGTCACACAAAATCTTTTTCACTCCATCTTTCCACCTCAAATTTGGTCTCCCACTTCTCGTTCCCTCCACCTCCGACACATATATCCTCTTGGTCAATCTTTCCTCACTCATTCTCTCCATGTGCCCAAACCATTTCAAAACACCCTCTTCTGCTCTCTCAACCACGCTCTTTTTATTTCCACACATCTCTCTTACTCTTAAGTTACTTACTCGATCAAACAACCTCACACCACACATTGTCCTCAAACATCTCATTTCCAGCACATCCATCCTCCTGCGCACAACTCTATCCATAGCCCACGCCTCGCAACCATACAACATTGTTGGAACCACTATTCCTTCAAACACACCCATTTTTGCTTTCCGAGATAATGTTCTCGACTTCCACACATTCTTCAAGGCTCCAAGGATTTTCGCCCCCTCCCCCACACTATAATCCACTTCCGCTTCCATGGTTCCATCCGCTGCCAGGTCCACTCCCAGATATCTAAAACAATTTACTTCCTCCAGTTTTTCTCCATTCAAACTTACCTCACAATTGACTTGACCCTCAACCCTACTGTACCTAATTACCTTGCACTTATTCACATTTACTCTTAACTTTCTTCTTTCACACACTTTACCAAACTCAGTCACCAGCTTTTGCAGTTTCTCACATGAATCAGCCACCAGCGCTGTATCATCAGCGAACAACAACTGACTCACTTCCCAAGCTCTCTCATCCCCAACAGACTTCATACTTGCCCCTCTTTCCAAAACTCTTGCATTCACCTCCCTAACAACCCCATCCATAAACAAATTAAACAACCATGGAGACATCACACACCCCTGCCGCAAACCTACATTCACTGAGAACCAATCACTTTCCTCTCTTCCTACACGTACACATGCCTTACATCCTCGATAAAAACTTTTCACTGCTTCTAACAACTTGCCTCCCACACCATATATTCTTAATACTTCCACAAAGCATCTCTATCAGCTCTATCATTTGCCTTCTCCAGATCCATAAATGCTACATACAAATCCATTTGCTTTTCTAAGTATTTCTCACATACATTCTTCAAAGCAAACACCTGATCCACACATCCTCTACCACTTCTGAAACCACACTGCTCTTTCCCAATCTGATGCTCTGTACATGCCTTCACCGTCTCAATCAATACCCTCCCATATAATTTACCAGGAATACTCAACAAACTTATACCTCTGTAATTTGAGCGCTCACTCTTATCCCCTTTGCCTTTGTACAATGGCACTATGCACGCATTTAGCCAATCCTCAGGCACCTCACCATGAATCATACATACATTAGATAACCTTACCAACCAGTCAATAATACAGTCAAACCCTTTTTTAATAAATTCCACTGCAATACCATCCAAACCTGCTGCCTTGCCGGCTTTCATCTTCCGCAAAGCTTTTACTACCTCTTCTCTGTTTACCAAATCATTTTCCCTAACCCTCTCACTTTGCACACCACCTCGACCATCCTCGATAAAAACTTTTCACTGCTTCTAACAACTTGCCTCCCACACCATATATTCTTCATACCTTCCACAGAGCATCTCTATCAACTCTATCATTGTATCATTGTACAAAGGCAAAGGGGATAAGAGTGAGTGCACAAATTACAGAGGTATAAGTTTGTTGAGTATTCCTGGTAAATTATATGGGAGGGTATTGATTGAGAGGGTGAAGGCATGTATAGAGTATCAGATTGGGGAAGAGCAGTGTGTTTTCAGAAGTGGTAGAGGATGTGTGGATCAGGTGTTTGCTTTGAAGAATGTATGTGAGAGATACTTAGAAAAGCAAATGGATTTGTATGTAGCATTTATGGATCTGGAGAAGGCATATATATATATATATATATATATATATATATATATATATATATATATATATATATATATATAAAGAGAGAGAGAGAGAGAGAGAGAGAGAGAGAGAGAGAGAGAGAGAGAGAGAGAGAGAGAGAGAGAGAGAGAGAGAGAGAGAGAGAGAGAGAGAGAGAGAGAGAGAGAGAGAGAGAGAGAGAGAGAGAGAGCAAGGGAAGGAGTAGCACTACTCCTGAATCAGGAGTTGTGGAAGTATGTGATAGAGTGTAAGAAAGTAAATTCTAGATTGATATAGGTAAAACTGAAAGTTGATGTAGAGAGATGGGTGATTATTGGTGCATATGCACCTGGGCATGAGAAGAAAGATCTTGAGAGGCAAGTGTTTTGGGAGCAGCTGAATGAGTGTGTTAGTGGTTTTGATTAACGAGACCGGGTTATAATGATGGGTGATTTGAATGCAAAGGTGAGTAATGTGGCAGTTAAGGGAATAATTGGTATACATGTTCAGTGTTGTAAATGGAAATGGTGAAGAGCTTGAAGATTTATGTGCTGAAAAAGGACAGGTAAGATTATTAGTGAAAGAGAAGAGAGAGGCATTTGGACGATTTTTGCAGGGAAAAATTGCAAATGACTGGGAGAGGTATAGAAGAAAGAGGCAGGAGGTCAAGAGAAAGGAGCAAGAGGTGAAAAAGAGGGTAAATGATAGTTGGGGTGAGAGAGTATCATTAAATTTCAGGGAGAATAAAAAGATGTTTTGGAAGGAGGTAAATAAAGTGCGTAAGACAAGGGAGCAAATGGGAACTTCAGTGAAGGGGGCAAATGGGGAGGTGATAACAAGTAGTGGTGATGTGAGAAGGAGGTGGAGTGAGTATTTTGAAGGTTTGTTGAATGTGTTTGATGATAGAGTGGCAGATATAGGGTGTTTTGGTCGAGGTGGTGTGCAAAGTGAGAGGGTTAGGGAAAATGATTTGGTAAATAGAGAAGAGGTAGTAAAAGCTTTACGGAAGATGAAATCCGGCAAGGGAGCAGGTTTGGATGGTATTGCAGTGGAATTTATTAAAAAATGGTGTGACTGTATTGTTGACTGGTTGGTAAGGTTATTTAATGTATGTATGATTCATGGTGAGGTTCCTGAGGATTGGCGGAATGCTTGCATAGTGCCATTGTACAAAGGCAAAGGGGATAAGAGTGAGTGCTCAAATTACAGAGGTATAAGTTTGTTGAGTATTCTTGGTAAATTATATGGGAGGGTATTGATCGAGAGGGTGAAGGCATGTACAAAGCATCAGATTGGGGAAGAGCAGCGTGGTTTCAGAAGTGGTAGAGGATGTGTGGATCAGGTGTTTGCTTTGAAGAATGTTTGTGAGAAATACTTAGAAAAACAAATGGATTTATATGTAGCATTTATGGATCTGGAGAAAGCATATGATAGAGTTGATAGAGATGCTCTGTGGAATGTTTTAAGAATATATGGTGTGGGAGGCAAGTTGTTAGAAGCAGTAAAAAGTTTTTATCGAGGATGTAAGGCATATGGACGTGTAGGAAGAGAGGAAAGTGATTTGTTCTCAGTGAATGTAGGTTTGCGGCAGGGGTGTGTGATGTCTCCATGGTTGTTTAATTTGTTTATGGATGGGGTTGTTAGGGAGGTGAATGCAAGAGTTTTGGAAAGAGGGGCAAGTATGCAGTCTGTTGTGGATGAGAGAGCTTGGGAAATGAGTCAGTTGTTGTTCGCTGATGATACAGCGCTGGTGGCTGATTCATGTAAGAAACTGCAAAAGCTAGTGACTCAGTTTGGTAAATTGTTTGAAAGAAGAGAGTTAAGAGTAAATGTGAATAAGTGCATGGTAATTAGGTACAGTAGGGTTGAGGGTCAAGTCAATTGGGAAGTTTGAATGGAGAAAAACTGGAGGAAGTAAAGTGTTTTAGATATCTGGGAGTGTATCTGGCAGCGGATGGAACCATGGAAGCGGAAGTGAATCATTGGATGGGGGAGGGGGTGAAAATTCTGGGAGCCTTGAAGAATGTTTCTAAGTCGAGAACATTATCTCGGAAAGCAAAAATGGGCTTCTTTGAAGGAATAGTGGTTCCAACAATGTTGTATGGTTGCGAGGCGTGGGCTATGGATAGAGTTGTGCGCAGGAGGGTGGATGTGCTGGAAATGAGATGTTTGAGGACAATATGTGGTGTGAGGTGGTTTGCTCGAGTAAGTAATGTAAGGGTAGGAGAGATGTGTGGAAATAAAAAGAGTGTGGTTGAGATAGCAGAGGAGGGTGTTTTGAAATGGTTTGGTCACATGGAGGGAATGAGAGAGGAAAGATTGACCAAGAGGATATATGTGTCAGAAGTGGAGGGAACGAGGAGAAGTGGGAGACCAAATTGGAGGTGGAAAGATGGAGTGAAAAAGATTTTGAGTGATCGGGGCCTGAACATGCAGGAGGGTGAAAGGCGGGCAAGGATCGTATAGAGTGAATTGGAACGGTGTGGTATACCGGGGTCGACGTGGTGTCAATGGATTGAACCAGGGCATGTGAAGCGTCTGGGGTAAACCATGGAAAGTTGTGTGTGGCCTGGATGTGGAAAGGAAGCTGTGGATTCGGTGCATTATTACATTACAGCTAGAGAATGAGTGTGAACGATTGGGGCCTTTGGTGTCTTTTCCTAGCGCTACCTCGCACACATGAGGGGGGAGGGGGTTGTTATTCCATGTGTGGCGAGGTGGCGATAGGAACAAATAAAGGTAGACAGTATGAATTATGTACTTGTTTATATATGTATATGTCTGTGTGTTTATACATATGTGTAAATTGAGATGTATAGATATGTATATTTGCATGTGTGGACGTGTATGTATATACATGTGTATTTGGGTGGGTTGGGCCATTCTTTCGTCTGTTTCCTTGCGCTACCTCGCTGACGCGGGAGACGGCGACAAAGCAAAATAAATATATATATATATATATATATATATATATATATATATATATATATATATATATATATATATATATATATATATATATATATATATGTATATATATATATATAAATATATACATATACATATATATATATATATATATATATATATATATATATATATATATATATATATATATATATATATATATATATATATATATATATATATTTTTTTTTTTTTTTTTTTCTTTTTTTTTGTCGCTGTCTATCGCGATTGCGAGGTAGCGCAAGGAAACAGACGAAAGAAATGGCCCAACCCACCCCCATACACATGTATATACATACGTCCACACACGCAAATATACATACCTACACAGCTTTCCATGGTTTACCCCAGACGCTTCACATGCCTTGATTGATACCCCTGCTCCCTTTCCTTTTAGTCGCCTTCTACGACACGCAGGGAATACGTGGGAAGTATTCTTTCTCCCCTATCCCCAGGAATAATATATGTATATATTATCGGGGCCTGAACATGCAGGAGGGTGAAAGGCGGGGAAGGAATAGAGTGAACCTGACAGATGCGGCACACCGTGGTCGACTCGCTGCCAATGGACTGAATGAGGGCAAGCTTTGACGCTGTCCCCCGCGTTAGCAAGGTAGCGCAAGGAAACAGACGGAAGAATGGCCCAACCCACCCACATACACATGTATATACATATACGTCCACACACGCAAATATACATACCTATACATCTTAACGTATACCTATATATAAACACACAGACATATACATATATACACATGTACATAATTCATACTGTCTGCCTTTATTCATTCTCATCGCCACCCTGCCACACATGAAATAACAACCCTCTCCCCTTCATGTGCGTCAAGTAGCGCTAGGAAGACAACAAATGCCCTATTCGTTCACACTCAGTCTCTAGTTGTCATTTAATAATGCACCGAAACCACAGCTCCTTTTCCACATCCAGGCCCAACAGAACTTTCCATGCCTTACCCCAGACGCTTCACATGCCCTGGTTCAATCCATTGACAGCACGTCGACGTCGGTATACCACATCGTTCCAATTCGCTCTATTCCTTGCACGCCTTTCACCCTCCTTCATGTTTAGGCCCCGATCACTCAAAAACGTTTTCACTCCATCTTTCCACCTCCAATTTGGTCTCCCACTTCTCGTTCACTCCACCTCTGACACATATATCCTCTTGTTCAAGCTTTTCTTACTCATTCTCTCCACGTGACCAAATCATTTCAAAACACCCTGTTCTGCTCTCTCAACCACACTCTTTTTATTACCACACTTGTCTCTTACCCTATATTTACTTACTTGATCAAACCTCCTCACAAAACGTATTTTCCTCAAACATCTCATTTCCAGCAAATCCACCCTCCTCCGCACAACTCTATCCATAGCCCACGCCTCGCAACCATACAACTTTGTTGGAATCACTGTTCCTTCAAACATACCCATTTTTGGTTTCCGAGATAATGTTCTCGACTTCCACACATTCTTCAAGGCTCCCAGGATTTTCTCGCCCTCACCCACCGTATGATTCACTTCCCCTTGCATGGTTCCATCCGTTGAAAAATCCACTCCCAGATATCTAAAACACTTTACTTCCTCCAGTTTTTCTCCGTGCGAACTTACCTCCCAATTGACTTGTCCCTCAACCCTATTGTACCTAATAACCTTGCTCTTATTCAATTTCATTCTCAACTTTCTTCTTTCACACACTTTAACAAACTCAGTCACCAGCTTCTGCATTTTCTCACATGAATCAGCCACCAGTGCTGTATCATCAGCGAACAACAACTGACTCACTTCCCAAGCTCTATCATCCACAATAGACTGCATAGTTGCCCCTCTTTCCAAAACTCTTGCATTCACCTCCCTAACAACCCCATCCGTAAACAAATTAAGCAACCATTGAGACATCACACGCCCCTGCCGAAAACCTACATTCACTTAGAACCAATCACTTTCCTCTCTTCCTAAACGTACACATGCCTTACATCCTCGATAAAAACTTTTCACTTCTAACAACTTGCCTTCATCACCATATATTCTTAATACCTTCCACAGAGCATCTCTATCAAATCTATCATATGCCTTCTCCAGATCCATAAATACTACATACAAATCCATTTGCTTTTCTAAGTATTTCTCACATACATTCTTCAAAGCAAACACTTGATCCACACATCCTCTACCACGTCTGAAACCACACTGCTCTTCCCCAATCTGATGCTCTGTCCATGCCTTCACCCTCTCAATCAATACCCTCACATATAATTTCCCTGTAATACTTAACAAACTTATACCTCTGTAATTTGAACACTCACCTTTGTTCCCTTTGCCTTTGTACAATAGCACTATGCAAGTATTCCGCCAATCCTCAGGCACCTTACCATGAGTCATACATACATTAAATAACCTTAACAAACCAGTCAACAATACAGTCACCTCCTTTTTTGATAAATTCCACTGCAATACCATTCAAACCTGCTGCCTTCCCGGCTTTCATCTTCCGCAAAGCTTTTACTACCTCTTCTCTGTTTACCAAATCATTTTCCCTAACCCTCTCACTTTGCACACCACCTCGACCAAAACACCCTATATCTGCCACTCTATCATCAAACACATTCAACAAACCTTCAAAATACTCACTCCATCTCCTTCTCACGTGACCACTACTTGTTATCACCTCCCCATTTGCGCCCTTCACTGAAGTTCCCATTTGCTCCCTTGTCTTACGCACTTTATTTACCTCCTTCCAGAACATCTTTTTATTCTCCCTAAAATTTAATGATGCTCTCTTACCCCAACTCTCATTTGCCCTCTTTTTCACCTCTTGCACCTTTCTCTTGACCTCCTGCCTCTTTCTTTTATACATCTCACACTCATTTGCATTATTTCCTTGCATTATATCCTTAGTGATTGGGGAGAAAGAATACTTCCTAGAATTCCTCACGTGTCGTAGAAGGCGACTAAACAGGACGGGAGCGGGGGGCTAGAAACCCTTCCCTTCTTGTATTTTAAGTTTCTAAAAAAGAAAACAGAAGAAAGAGTCACATAGTGAGTGCTCATCCTTCTCGAAGGCTCAGATTGGGGTGTCTAAATGTGTGTGAATGTAACTAAGATGAGAAAAATGGAGAGATAGGTAGCATGTTTGAGGAAAGGAACCTAGATGTTTTGGTTCTGAGTGAAATGAAGCTCAAGGGTAAAGGTGAAGAGTGGTTTGGGAATGTCTTGGGAGTAAAGTCAGGGGTTAGTGAGAGGACAAGAGCAAGGGAAGGATTAGCACTACTCCTGAAACAAGAGTGGTGGAAGTATGTGATAGAGTGTAAGAAAGTAAACTCTAGATTGATATGGGTAAAACTGAAAGTGGATGGAGATGGATGGGCGATTATTGGTGCATACACACCTGGGCATGAGAAGAGAGATCATGAGAGGCAAGTGTTTTGGGAGCAGCTTAGTGAGTGTGTTAATAGTTTTGATGTACGAGACCGGGTTATAGTGATGGGTGATTTGGATGCAAAGATGAGTAATGTGTCAGTTGAGGGAATAATTGGTATACATGTGGTATTCAGTTTTGTAATTGGAAATGGTGAAGAGCTTGTAGATTTATGTGCTGAAAATGGACTGGTGATTGGGAATACCTAGTTTAAAAAGAGAGTTATACATAAGTATACATATGTAAGTAGGAGAGATGGACAGAGAACGTTACTAAGTTATTTGTTAATTGCTAGGCGAGCGAATGAGAGACTTTTGGATGTTAATGTGCTGAGAGGTGCAACGGGAGGGATGTCTGATCATTATCTCGTGGAGGCGAAGGTAAAGATTTGTAGAGGTTTTCAGAAAAGAAGAGGGAATGTTGGGATTAAGAGAGTGGTGAGAGTAAGTGAGCTTGGGAGGGAGACTTGTGTGAGGAAGTACCAGGAGAGACTGAGTACAGAATGGAAAATGGTGAGAACAAAGGACGTGAGGGGAGTGGCGGAAGAATGGAATGTATTTAGGGAAACAGTGATTGCTTGCGCAAAAGATGCTTGTGGCATGAGCAACGTAGGAGGAGGGCAGATTAAAAAGGGTAGTGGCTGGTGGGATGAAGAAGTAAGATTATTCGTGAAAGAGAAGAGAGAGGCATTTGGACGTTTTTTGCAGGGAAATAATGCAAATGAGTGGGAGATGTATCAAAAAGAGAGGCATGAGGCTAAGAGAAAGGTGCAAGAGGTGAAAATTGTCAAATGAGTGTAGGGGTGAGAGAGTATCATTAAAATTTAGGGAGAACAAAAACATGTTTTGGAAGGAGGTAAATAAAGTATGTAAGACAAGGGAACAAATGGGAACGTCAGTAAAAGGGGCTAATGGGGAGGTGATAACATGTAGTGGTGATGTGAGAAGGAGATGGAGAAAGTATTTCGAAGGTTTCTTGAATGTGTTTGATGATAGAGTGGCAGACATAGGGTGTTTTGGTCAAGGTGGTGTGCAAAGTGAGAGGGTTAGGGAGAATGATTTGGTAAACAGAGAAGAGGTAGTAAAAGCTTTGCGGAAGATGGAAGCCGGCAAGGTAGCGGGTTTGAATGGTATTCCAGTGGATTTATTAAAAAAGGGGGTGACTGTATTGTTGACTGTTTGTTAAGGTTATTTAATGTATGTATGACGCATGGTGAGGTGCCTGAAGACTGACGGAATGCTTGCATAGTGCTATTGTACAAATGCAAAGTGGATAAAAGGGAGTGCTCAGATTACAGATGTATAAGTTTGTTGAGTATTCCTGGTAAATTATATGGGAGGGTATTGATTGAGAGGTTAAAGGCATGTACAGAGCATCAGATTGGGGAAGAGCAGCGGGGTTTCTGAAGTGGTAGAGGATGTGTGGATCAGGTGTTTTCTTTGAAGAATGTATGTGAGAAATACTTAGGAGAGCAAATGGATTTGTATGTAGCTTTTATGGATCTGGAAAAGGTATATGATAGAGCTGATAGAGATGCTCTGTGGAAGGTATTACGAATATATGGTGTGGGAGGCAAGTTGTTATAAGCAGTGAAAAGTATTTATCGAGGATATAAGGCATGTGTACGTTTAGGAAGAGAGGAAAACGATTGGTTCTCAGTGAATGTAGGTTTGCGGCAGGGGTGTGTGATGTCTCCATGGTTGTTTAATTTGTTTATGGATGGGGTTGTTAGGGCGGTGAATGCAAGAGTTTTGGAAAGACAGGCAAGTATGCAGTCTGTTGCGGATGTGAGAGCTTGGGAAGTGAGTCAGTTGTTGTTTGCTGATGATACAGTGCTGGGAGCTGATTCGGGTGAGAAACTGCAGAAGCTGGTGACTGAGTTTGTTAAAGTGTGTGAAAGAAGAAAGTTGAGAGTAAATGTGAATAAGAGCAAGGTTATAAGGTACAGTGAGGTTGAGGGACAAGTCAATGGACTGTGAGGTAAGTTTGAATGGGAAAAAATGGAGGAAGTGAAGTGTTTTAGATATATGGGTGTGGATTTTGCAGCGGATGGAACCATAGAAGCGGAAGTGAATCATAGGGTGGGAGAGGGGGCATAAGTTCTGGGAGCGTTAAAGAATGTGTGGAAGTGAAGAACGTTATCTTGGAAAGCAAAAATGGGTATGTTTGAAGGAATAGTGGTTCCAACAATGTTATATGGTTGCGAGGCGTGGGCTATAGAATTATGCGGAGGGTGGATGTGCTGGAAATGAAATGTTTGAGGACAATATGTGGTGTGAGCTGGTTTGATCGAGTAAGCAATGAAAGGGTAAGAGAGATGTGTAGTAATAAAAAGAGTGTGGTTCAGAGGACAGAAGAGGGTGTTTTGAAATGGTTTTGTCACATGGAGAGAATGGGTGAGGAAAGTTTGACAAAAAGGATATATCTGTCAGAAGTGGAGGGAACGAGGAGAAGTGGGAGACCAAATTGGAGGTGAAAAGATGGAATGAAAAAGATTTTGAGTGATCGGGGCCTGAACATGCAGGAGGGTGAAAGGCGTGCAAGGAATAGAGTGAACTGGAACGATGTGGTATTCCGGGGTCGACGTACTGTCAATGGATTGAACCAGGGCATGTGAAGCGTCTGGGGTAAACCATGGAAAGTTCTGTTGGGCCTGGATGTGGAAAGGGAGCTTTGGTTTCGGTACATTATCCATGACATCTAGAGACTGATTGTGAACACTCTTTTTGTCTTTTCCTAGCGCTACCTCGCGCACATGCGGGCGTAGGAGGTTGTTATTTCATGTGTGTCGGGGTGGCGACAGGAATGAATAAGGGCAGTCAGTATGAATTGCGTACATGTGTAGATATGTATATGTCTGTGTGTGTATATATATGTATACATTGAGATGTATAGGTATTTATATATGCGTGTGTGGACGTACATGTGTGTCTGGATGGGTTGGGCCATTCTTTCGTCTGTTTCCTTGCACAACGTCGCTATCGTGGGAGACAGCGACAAAGTATAATAAGTAAATAAATATATATATATATATATATATATATATATATATATATATATATATATATATATATATATATATATATATATATATATATATATATATATATATATCTCATTTTCCCTAACCCTCTCACTTTGCACACCACCTCGACCAAAACACCCTATATCTGCCACTCTATCATCAAACACATTGGTAAACAGAGAAGAGGTAGTAAAAGCTTTGCGGAAGATGAAAGCCGGCAAGGCAGCAGGTTTGGATGGTATTGCAGTGGAATTTATTAAAAAAGGGGGTGACTGTATTGTTGACTGGTTGGTAAGGCTATTTAATGTATGCATGACTCATGGTGAGGTGCCTGAGGATTGGCGGAATGCGTGCATAGTGCCATTGTACAAAGGCAAAGGGGATAACAGTGAGTGCTCAAATTACAGAGGTATAAGTTTGTTGAGTATTCCTGGTAAATTATATGGGAGGGTATTGATTGAGAGGGTGAAGGCATGTACAGAGCATCAGATTGTGGAAGAGCAGTGTGGTTTCAGAAGTGGTAGAGGATGTGTGGATCAGGTGTTTGCTTTGAAGAATGTATGTGAGAAATACTTAGAAAAGCAAATGGATTTGTATGTAGCATTTATGGATCTGGAGAAGGCATATGATAGAGATGATAGAGATGCTCTGTGGAAGGTATTAAGAATATATGGTGTGGGAGGCAAGTTGTTAGAAGCAGTGAAAAGTTTTTATCGAGGATGTAAGGCATGTGTACGTGTAGGAAGAGAGGAAAGTGATTGGTTCTCAGTGAATGTAGGTTTGCGGCAGGGGTGTGTGATGTCTCCATGGTTGTTCAATTTGTTTATGGATGGGGTTGTTAGGGAGGTGAATGCAAGAGTTTTGGAAAGAGGGGCAAGTATGAAGTCTGTTGGGGATGAGAGAGCTTGGGAAGTGAGTCAGTTGTTGTTCGCTGATGATACATGCTCTGGTGGGTGATTCATGTGAGAAACTGCAGAAGCTGGTGACTGAGTTTGGTAAAGTGTGTGAAAGAAGAAAGTTAAGAGTAAATGTGAATAAGAGCAAGGTTATTAGGTACAGTAGGGTTGAGGGTCAAGTCAATTGGGAGGTGAGTTTGAATGGAGAAAAACTGGAGGAAATAAAGTGTTTTAGATATCTGGGAGTGGATCTGACAGCGGATGGAACCATGGAAGGCGGAAGTGGATCATAGGATGGGGGAGGGGGCGAAAATTCTGGGAGCCTTGAAGAATGTGTGGAAGTCGAGAACATTATCTCGGAAAGCAGAAATGGGTATGTTTGAAGGAATAGTGGTTCCAACAATGTTGTATGGTTGCGAGGCGTGGGCTATGGATAGAGTGGTGCGCAGGAGGATGGATGTGCTGGAAATGAGATGTTTGAGGACAATGTGTGGTGTGATGTGGTTTGATCGAGTAAGTAACGTAAGGGTAAGAGAGATGTGTGGAAATAAAAAGAGCGTGGTTGAGAGAGCAGAAGAGGGTGTTTTGAAATGGTTTGGGCACATGGAGAGAATGAGTGAGGAAAGATTGACCAAGAGGATATATGTGTCGGAGGTGGAGGGAACGAGGAGAAGAGGGAGACCAAATTGGAGGTGGAAAGATGAAGTGAAAAAGATTTTGTGTGATCGGGGCCTGAACATGCAGGAGGGTGAAAGGATGGCAAGGAATAGAGTGAATTGGATCGATGTGGTATACCGGGGTTGACGTGCTGTCAGTGGATTGAATCAGGGCATGTGAAGCGTCTGGGGTAAACCATGGAAAGCTGTGTAGGTATGTATATTTGCGTGTGTGGACGTATGTATATACATGTGTATGGGGGTGGGTTAGGCCATTTTCTTTCGTCTGTTTCCTTGCGCTACCTTGCAAACGCGGGAGACAGCGACAAAAAAAAAAAAATATATATATATATATATATATATTTTAGCCTAAAACAGGTACCTATTCTATCGACCAGCCTCAAGGTCCTGAGGAATGATGAGAGACTTTATTGACTGTACTGGCTTCCGCTAGCAGGATTCGAACCTGTGATTGCTCGACATTACTTAACGACAAAGCAACTGTTGATTGAAGCTCAACGATAGATATACAAAGCTTGGGTATACATTGATACAATATGCAATAACAGTCTTGCTTTTCAGGTCACTGAAAATGCAAGGAAATCTTGAATTCTGTTGCATCGACACCGCCGGATAATATTCCATAATGAACATACGAGATGCATGAAAATTGCAATGGAATGAAAGCAAAGCTAAAGGTCTGAGCATAGTGAATGGGCCATATGCATAGTGAGAGTGAACATGGTCTGAAATTTATCCTCAACACCTGAAGAAGGTATTAACATAAATTCTGTATTTGGGCTTAGCTTGACGTTGACGGCCTTAATGACTCTTACAGTTGACAGGCTTAAAGCGCACCCAAGCAACCTAACATCTACAGACACTACAGTGGCGGTGAGAGGCTAAGTTGGAGGGAGGTAAGGAGATTCAGTCCTGCTAACTCTTTGTTACAGGGGATTGCATAACACTCTTGAGCTCTAAGTCTGAGGGTGTGAAAGAATTAAGTCATACTAGGAGACTGAACCCAAATCTATAAGAGAACGAGCTTGATGCATGGTAGATAATGGAGTGGTTAAGACACTTCTTGTAAGTCATGAATATAGCTCATCCAAACTATAAAATTTGAATATGATTCCTATAACACTAGACGAAAAATAAAAAAAAAAGATGGAAGTAGCAAATAACCCTACTGCTTCGACGTAACAAGAGTGAATAAACAGCTTTTGCAATAGATGGCACTGAAATCTATAATAGTGTTCGATAAACCCATTAGTTACACTGGCACACGCATGTATAGGGACATGTGAATACTCTCTATACCACACAAACGCACTGTAACCTCATCTCACCGTAAACTTACCCAAGCACAGAACAATATAGTCGAGAACAAAGGCTCTGCGACACGCCTGAACGAAGATATAGAGACCTCGTTCCTGATGGATGGAGATCGAGTGGTCGGTATAACTTAGAATTGGTGTATACCGTGGGTTCAGATGTCTATAGACTTCGAACGGGTGCGTAGCTGGGCTTCAGTTGAGTCTAAACTTCAATGAAGTGCAAAACGGAGCTTCAGTTGTGTCTAGGATTCGAACAGGTGTGTAACGGGGCTTTATTTACGTCTGAGTTTCGAAAAGTATGTACCGAGGGTTCATTTGAATCCACACGTCGAACTGCTGCTTATCGGGGTTTCAGTTGTGTCTAGGTTTTTAATAAGAGCGTAACGAGGCTTCAGCTGTGTCTCAGCTTCAAAAGGTACGTAACGAAGTTACAGTTGTGTCTAAGTTTGGAAGAGGTGCGTTCCAGGGCTTCAGTTGTGTCTATGCTTCGAATAGGTGCGTTCCAGGGCTTCAGTTGTGTCTATGCTTCGAACAGGTGCGTACCGAGGATATAATTGTGTCTCAGTACTTCACTCCGTGTCACCTTGACTGTTTACACTTCCATGAAGACAACCGAAACATTACTGAGTAAATCCATCAAATATTACACTCTGTACACACAACACGGGCTTGTAATTACAGCAATGAGAATAATAAGGTCAGGAATTTCGTTCAGTTTATATAGACACGAGAGTCACTCCTAAGCGCACGACACATTATTTACATACATTTATTTCTGCTCATGTTACTAATATCAATGATAATTTTCATTCCTTATATTTACTCATGAGCATCGTATATTAATATTGCTTCTCTAAAACTACACTAAAGAGTACAATTGTCTGTATACTCTCGTAGCAGGATATGATTTATTTTCTTTTACTCCTTAAAGTACTTTCTTTCATATTAAATGTAAAAGGAATCGTTGAGAGAGAGAGAGAGAGAGAGAGAGAGAGAGAGAGAGAGAGAGAGAGAGAGAGAGAGAGAGAGAGAGAGAGAGAGAGAGAATATTCACATGCACAAATACGTTTAAGGAGCAACGAGCACTATAAGATCTAAGCTTATTTCATCAATCAATCTTCCTACAGAATATCGTCAGGTTCCCGATCCCATGTTAGGTTGAATGACTCCTAGATTGGAGGGAAGTATAGCTGTGTATCGTCCCGCCCCCACGATGTTATATCGTTCAAATTCACTGTACCGGTGGTACTAAGGGAATAGTTCAGTCAGTTTCAATTCCCTCTTAAAAACACTATAGGAAGAATTCTATAACTGTCTTACCACCATCAACCAGTCTCTCACGAAAATCATCAGCACACTGCTCTAAATTTGTCACCGTTATGAACTGTGAGACTGTGAACTGTTGTTAAATTGTTGTGTATATATATATATATATATATATATATATATATATATATTATCCCTGGGGATAGGGGATTAAGAATACTTCCCACGTATTCCCTGCGTGTCGTAGAAGGCGACTAAAAGGGGAGGGAGCGGGGGGCTGGAAATCCTCCCCTCTCATTTTTTTTTTTTTTTTTTTTTTTTTTTTTTTTTTTTTTCCAAAAGAAGGAACAGAGAATTGGGCCAGGTGAGGGTATTCCCTCAAAGGCCCAGTCCTCTGTTCTTAATGCTACCTCGCTAACGCGGGAAATGGCGAATAGTTTAAAAGAAAAAAGAAAATATATATATATATATATATATATATATATATATATTTTGGTTATTTTTTTGCCGCTGTCTCCCGCGTTTGCGAGGTAGCGCAAGGAAACAGACGAAAGAAATGGCCCAACCCCCCCCCATACACATGTATATACATACGTCCACACACGCAAATATACATACCTACACAGCTTTCCATGGTTTACCCCAGACGCTTCACATGCCCTGATTCAATCCACTGACAGCACGTCAACCCCGGTATACCACATCGCTCCAATTCACTCTATTCCTTGCCCTCCTTTCACCCTCCTGCATGCTCAGGCCCCGATCACACAAAATCTTTTTCACTCCATCTTTCCACCTCCAATTTGGTCTCCCTCTTCTCCTCGTTCCCTCCACCTCCGACACATATATCCTCTTGGTCAATCTTTCCTCACTCATTCTCTCCATGTGCCCAAACCATTTCAAAACACCCTCTTCTGCTCTCTCAACCACACTCTTTTTATTTCCACATATCTCTCTTACCCTTACGTTACTTACTCGATCAAACCACCTCACACCACACATTGTCCTCAAACATCTCATTTCCAGCACATCCATCCTCCTGCGCACAACTCTATCCATAGCCCACGCCTCGCAACCATACAACATTGTTGGAACCACTATTCCTTCAAACATACCCATTTTTGCTTTCCGAGATAATGTTCTCGACTTCCACACATTCTTCAAGGCTCCCAGAATTTTCGCCCCCTCCCCCACCCTATGATCCACTTCCGCTTCCATGGTTCCATCCGCTGCCAGATCCACTCCCAGATATCTAAAACACTTCACTTCCTCCAGTTTTTCTCCATTCAAACTCACCTCCCAATTGACTTGACCCTCAACCCTACTGTACCTAATAACCTTGCTCTTTTTCACATTTACTCTTAACTTTCTTCTTTCACACACTTTACCAAACTCAGTCACCAGCTTCTGCAGTTTCTAACATGAATCAGCAACCAGCGCTGTATCATCAGCGAACAGCAACTGACTCACTTCCCAAGCTCTCTCATCCCCAACAGACTTCATACTTGCCCCTCTTTCCAAGACTCTTGCATTCACCTCCCTAACAACCCCATCCATAAACAAATTAAACAACCATGGAGACATCACACACCCCTGCCGCAAACCTACATTCACTGAGAACTAATCACTTTTCTCTCTTCCTACACGTACACATGCCTTACATCCTCGATAAAAACTTTTCACTGCTTCTAACAGCTTGCCTCCCACACCATATATTCTTAATACCTTCCACAGAGCATCTCTATCAACTCTATCATATGCCTTCTCCAGATCCATAAATGCTACATACAAATCCATTTGCTTTTCTAAGTATTTCTCACATACATTCTTCAAAGCAAACACCTGATCCACACATCCTCTACCACTTCTGAAACCACACTGCTCTTCCCCAATCTGATGCTCTGTACATGCCTTCACCCTCTCAATCAATACCCTCCCATATAATTTACCAGGAATACTCAACAAACTTATACCTCTGTAATTTGAGTACTCACTCTTATCCCCTTTGCCTTTGTACAATGGCACTATGCACGCATTCCGCCAATCCTCAGCCACCTCACCATGAGTCATGCATACATTAAATAACCTTACCAACCAGTCAACAATGCATATATATATATATATATATATATATATATATATATATATATATATATATATATATATATATATATATATATATATATATTCTTTTTTTTAACTACTCGCCATCTCCCGGGTTAGCGAGGTAGCGTTAAGAACAGAGGGCTGGGCTTTTTTTGGAATATCCTCATCTGGCCCCACTCTGTTCCTTCTTTTCGAAAAAAAAGAAAAGAAAAAACGAGAGGGGAGGATTTCCAGCTCCCCGCTCCCTCCCCTTTTAGTCGCCTTCTACGACACGCAGGGAATACGTGGGAAGTATTCTTAATCCCCTATCCCCAGGGATAATATATATATATGTATATATATATATATATATATATATATATATATATATATATATATATATATATATATATATTTTTTTTTTTTTTTTTGATTTTCCAAAAGAAGGAACAGAGGGGGGCCAGGTGAGGATATTCCACAAAGGCCCAGTTCTCTGTTCTTAACGCTACCTTGCTAATGCGGGAAATGGCGGATAGTTTAAAAGAAAAAAAAAAAAAAATATATATATATATATATATATATATATATATATATATATATATATATATATATATATATATATATATATATATGTGGCAGTTGAGTAATGTGGCAGTTGAGGGAATAATTGGTATGCATGGGGTGTTCAGTGTTGTAAATGGAAATGGTGAAGAGCTTGTAGATTTATGTGCTGAAAAAGGACTGATGATTGGGAATACCTGGTTTAAAAAGCGAGATATACATAAGTATACTTATGTAAGCAGGAGAGATGGCCAGAGAGCGTTATTGGATTACGTGTTAATTGACAGGCGTGCGAAAGAGAGACTTTTGGATGTTAATGTGCTGAGAGGTGCAACTGGAGGGATGTCTGATCATTATCTTGTGGAGGCTAAGGTGAAGATTAGTATGGGTTTTCAGAAAAGAGGAGTGAATGTTGGGGTGAAGAAGGTGGTGAGAGTAAGTGAGCTTGGGAAGGAGACCTGTGTGGGGAAGTACCAGGAGAGACTGTGTACAGAATGGAAAAAGGTGAGAACAATGGAAGTAAGGGGAGTGGGGGAGGAATGGGATGTATTTAGGGAATCAGTGATGGATTGCGCAAAAGATGCTTGTGGCATGAGAAGAGTGGGAGGTGGGCTGTTTAGAAAGGGTAGTGAGTGGTGGGATGAAGAAGTAAGAGTATTAGTGAAAGAGAAGAGAGAGGCATTTGGACGATTTTTGCAGGGAAAAAATGCAATTGAGTGGGAGAAGTATAAAAGAAAGAGACAGGAGGTCAAGAGAAAGGTGCAAGAGGTGAAAAAAAGGGCAAATGAGAGTTGGGGTGAGAGACTATCAGTAAATTTTAGGGAGAATAAAAAGATGTTCTGGAAGGAGGTAAATAGGGTGCGTAAGACAAGGGAGCAAATGGGAACTTCAGTGAAGGGCGTAAATGGGGAGGTGATAACAAGTAGTGGTGATGTGAGAAGGAGATGGAATGAGTATTTTGAAGGTTTGTTGAATGTGTCTGATGACAGAGTGGCAGATATAGGGTGTTTTGGTCGAGGTGGTGTGCAAAGTGAGAGGGTTAGGGAAAATGATTTGGTAAACAGAGAAGTGGTAGTAAAAGCTTTACGGAAGATGAAAGCCGGCAAGGCAGCAGGTTTGGATGGTATTGCAGTGGAATTTATTAAAAAAGGAGGTGACTGTATTGTTGACTGGTTGGTAAGGTTATTTAATGTATGTATGACTCATGGTGAGGTGCCTGAGGATTGGCGGAATGCGTGCATAGTGCCATTGTACAAAGGCAAAGGGGATAAGAGTGAGTGCTCAAATTACAGAGGTATAAGTTTGTTGAGTATTCCTGGTAAACTATATGGGAGGGTATTGATTGAGAGGGTGAAGGCATGTACAGAGCATCAGATTGGGGAAGAGCAGTGCGGTTTCAGAAGTGGTAGAGGATGTGTGGATCAGGTGTTTGCTTTGAAGAATGTATGTGAGAAATACTTAGAAAAGCAAATGGATTTGTATGTAGCATTTATGGATCTGGAGAAGGCATATGATAGAGTTGATAGAGATGCTCTGTGGAAGGTATTAAGAATATATGGTGTGGGAGGCAAGTTGTTAGAAGCAGTGAAAAGTTTTTATCGAGGATGTAAGGCATGTGTACGTGTAGGAAGAGAGGAAAGTGATTGGTTCTCAGTGAATGTAGGTTTGCGGCAGGGGTGTGTGATGTCTCCATGGTTGTTTAAATTTGTTTATGGATGGGGTTGTTAGGGAGGTAAATGCAAGAGTCCTGGAAAGAGGGGCAAGTATGAAGTCTGTTGGGGATGAGAGAGCTTGGGAAGTGAGTCAGTTGTTGTTCGCTGATGATACAGCGCTGGTGGCTGATTCATGTGAGAAACTGCAGAAGCTGGTGACTGAGTTTGGTAAAGTGTGTGGAAGAAGAAAGTTAAGAGTAAATGTGAATAAGAGCAAGGTTATTAGGTACAGTAGGGTTGAGGGCCAAGTCAATTGGGAGGTGAGTTTGAATGGAGAAAAACTGGAGGAAGTGAAGTGTTTTAGATATCTGGGAGTGGATCTGTCAGCGGATGGAACCATGGAAGCGGAAGTGGATCATAGGGTGGGGGAGGGGGCGAAAATTTTGGGAGCCTTGAAAAATGTGTGGAAGTCGAGAACATTATCTCGGAAAGCAAAAATGGGTATGTTTGAAGGAATAGTGGTTCCAACAATGTTGTATGGTTGCGAGGCGTGGGCTATGGATAGAGTTGTGCGCAGGAGGATGGATGTGCTGGAAATGAGATGTTTGAGGACAATGTGTGGTGTGAGGTGGTTTGATCGAGTAAGTAACGTAAGGGTAAGAGAGATGTGTGGAAATAAAAAGAGCGTGGTTGAGAGAGCAGAAGAGGGTGTTTTGAAATGGTTTGGGCACATGGAGAGAATGAGTGAGGAAAGATTGACCAAGAGGATATATGTGTCGGAGGTGGAGGGAACGAGGAGAAGAGGGAGACCAAATTGGAGGTGGAAAGATGGAGTGAAAAAGATTTTGTGTGATCGGGGCCTGAACATGCAGGAGGGTGAAAGGAGGGCAAGGAATAGAGTGAATTGGAGCGATGTGGTATACAGGGGTTGACGTGCTGTCAGTGGATTGAATCAAGGCATGTGAAGCGTCTGGGGTAAACCATGGAAAGCTGTGTAGGTATGTATATTTGCGTGTGTGGACGTGTGTATGTACGTGTGTATGGGGGTTGGGCCATTTCTTTCGTCTGTTTCCTCGCGCTACCTCGCAAACGCGGGAGACAGCGACAAAGTATAAAAAAAAAAAAAAAAAAAAAAACATATATATATATATATATATATATATATATATATATATATATATATATATATATATATATATATATATATATATATATATATATACATATATATATATATTTATATATATATATATATATATATATATATATATATATATATATATATATATATATATATATATATCCCTCTTTACACAGAATCACATACTTTTGTAATAAGTGTTTCATCATTTTAGTCGACCTTACACAGTAAAATTACGAGAAAAAAATAATTATAACGCTTTTTGCTTGGGTATAGAGCCATAACAACCCAAATATTCGAAAAAAAGTTTGTTGTTCATCATGAAAGAAGACATAGCTATGAAAATATGAAATACTATACTACAGAAATCAGATAGTTCTCAGTAAAGAAAATAGAAAAATATTTCTCATGGAAATTATTCAGATTCTTTTGTTTCTAAGTAGCATGAAAAAGAAATATACATATTGTTCATAGTCGATAAGAAAAGAATAAAAGAATGCTGGAATTCATTCTTCTTGTTATCAACAAACTTTTTTTTCAAAAGAGAAAATTTTTTGCTCACATATGAATTATACAGCTTTTGCTTTTTACAGTGCTTTTTAAACAGGACGGAGCTGCTGCATGCGTAATAAAGATATTCATGAGGTTTTTGATGGTGGGAAACAAATGTATTTTACACAAAACTAACCAATACCAAAATGTTTTCATCTCTCGGGCTTTACTTAATATTGCGTAACCAGGATCAATATCCTTTTTCTATCCATTTTCTTCTTCACACCTATTAAGGCTCATAATTGTCGTGATATATCTTAGAACCACGATAGATTTCCCTCCTACCCCACCCACTATATATGTTCCATGGACAGAAAGTTGCTTCGCTGATGGCCGGGGGAAACACTGAGCACAAACAACATCGAACTCGTTTTCAAAGTGGTGGTGAGGAGGAGGAGGAGGATCTCGAAATGACATACAGACGTCTAAACGCGCCTCCTGGAGGTCTTAACGACTGAAATCCTTTTTAAGAAATCGCTTTCCTCCGACACGAATGACATAGTGTACCACCAAGGAAAAGTAATGGCATCTGAAGGTCGGTTGCTTATATGGGCTTTAGATCTATCGACTTGCCAGGATCAGTGACGCAGTCGCCGTGGAGTTACAAATATGAACGGAATATCTTGAATATCTTCTGCAAGTGTCTAAGGTAAATGTTAAGGTAGTACACGCTCTCGTTGTATATATAATGACTAGGAGGTGTACCGTTGAAAAGGTAAACAATGAAAACATTATGGTGGTGACAAATGAATCACATTATCAGGTAAAGGCGTAGGAAATATTTCTTCACCTGATTATTCCTTATCATTATTGCTATTACTACTATCATCATTTTCATTATTTTCTTATCATAGTCACTTTTATTATCATTATCATTATAATGTATATATATATATATATATATATATATATATATATATATATATATATATATATATATATATATATATATATATATATATATATATATATAACTATATATATATATATATATATATATATATATATATATATATATATATATATATATATATATATATATATATATATATATATATATATATATATATATATATATATAACTATATATATAACTATATATATATATATATATATATATATATATATATATATATATATATATATATATATATATATATATATATATATATATATATATATATTGTTGACTGGTTGGTAAGGTTATTTAATGTATGTATGACTCATGGTGAGGTGCCTGAGGATTGGCGGAATGCGTGCATAGTGCCATTGTACAAAGGCAAAGGGGATAAGAGTGAGTGCTCAAATTACAGAGGTATAAGTTTGTTGAGTATTCCTGGTAAATTATATGGGAGGGTATTGATTGAGAGGGTGAAGGCATGTACAGAGCATCAGATTGGGGAAGAGCAGTGCGGTTTCAGAAGTGGTAGAGGATGTGTGGATCAGGTGTTTGCTTTGAAGAATGTATGTGAGAAATACTTAGAAAAGCAAATGGATTTGTATGTAGCATTTATGGATCTGGAGAAGGCATATGATAGAGTTGATAGAGATGCTCTGTGGAAGGTATTAAGAATATATGGTGTGGGAGGCAAGTTGTTAGAAGCAGTGAAAAGTTTTTATCGAGGATGTAAGGCATGTGTACGTGTAGGAAGAGAGGAAAGTGATTGGTTCTCAGTGAATGTAGGTTTGCGGCAGGGGTGTGTGATGTCTCCATGGTTGTTTAATTTGTTTATGGATGGGGTTGTTAGGGAGGTAAATGCAAGAGTCCTGGAAAGAGGGGCAAGTATGAAGTCTGTTGGGGATGAGAGAGCTTGGGAAGTGAGTCAGTTGTTGTTCGCTGACGATACAGCGCTGGTGGCTGATTCATGTGAGAAACTGCAGAAGCTGGTGACTGAGTTTGGTAAAGTGTGTGGAAGAAGAAAGTTAAGAGTGAATGGGAATAAGAGCAAGGTTATTAGGTACAGTAGGGTTGAGGGTCAAGTCAATTGGGAGGTGAGTTTGAATGGAGAAAAACTGGAGGAAGTGAAGTGTTTTAGATATCTGGGAGTGGATCTGTCAGCGGATGGAACAATGGAAGCGGAAGTGGATCATAGGGTGGGGGAGGGGGCGAAAATTTTGGGAGCCTTGAAAAATGTGTGGAAGTCGAGAACATTATCTCGGAAAGCAAAAATGGGTATGTTTGAAGGAATAGTGGTTCCAACAATGTTGTATGGTTGCGAGGCGTGGGCTGTGGATGGAGTTGTGCGCAGGAGGATGGATGTGCTGGAAATGAGATGTTTGAGGACAATGTGTGGTGTGAGGTGGTTTGATCGAGTAAGTAACGTAAGGGTAAGAGAGATGTGTGGAAATAAAAAGAGCGTGGTTGAGAGAGCAGAAGAGGGTGTTTTGAAATGGTTTGGGCACATGGAGAGAATGAGTGAGGAAAGATTGACCAAGAGGATATATGTGTCGGAGGTTGAGGGAACGAGGAGAAGAGGGAGACCAAATTGGAGGTGGAAAGATGGAGTGAAAAAGATTTTGTGTGATCGGGGCCTGAACATGCAGGAGGGTGTAAGGAGGGCAAGGAATAGAGTGAATTGGAGCGATGTGGTATACAGGGGTTGACGTGCTGTCAGTGGAGTGAATCAAGGCATGTGAAGCGTCTGGGGTAAACCATGGAAAGCTGTGTAGGTATGTATATTTGCGTGTGTGGACGTGTGTATGTACATGTGTATGGGGAGGGGGGGGGGTTGGGCCATTTCTTTCGTCTGTTTCCTTGCGCTACCTCGCAAACGCGGGAGACAGCGACAAAGTATAAAAAAAAAAAAAAAAAATATATATATATATATATATATATATATATATATATATATATATATATATATATATATATATATATATATATATATATATATATATATATATATATATATATATATATTGTACTTAGTCGCTGTCTCCCGTGTTAGGGAAGTAGCGCAAGGAAACACATGAAAGAGTGGCCCAACCCACCTACATACACAGGCATATAAATAAACACCCACACATGCACATATTATCTATTTCTATTATACTTTGACGCTGTCTCCCGCGTTACCGAGGTAGCGCAAGAAAGCAGACGAAAGAAAGGGCAAAAACACCAACATACACTAAGAATACATACACGTCCACACAAGCATACATACATAACTATAAATTTCAACGTATATACATATATATATATATATATATATATATATATATATATATATATATATATGTGTGTGAATATCTATATATATATATATATATATATATATA